>NC_133204.1:47918171-48208171 GCF_958299795.1 Porites lutea | reverse complement strand
TCCAAGTGTTATGATGCTGTACCAAATGAAGTAACCTCTTAGAATACCGTGGATTTTGTCTTGAGGGGGTGGAGCCCATGACAGAAAGATTTCTGTAGCGCTAGCTTTGTCTCTGGCGTAAACGTTTTGTGGTTGCTCGCTCGGAACTGGAAAACAATTAATCAATCAGTATTTTAGCAGCACCCAAACCCTTCATACCTTTTCACTCTGAAATTCTTATGAACATTCCGTGTGATAAACCTTTTAAGATGGTAAATTTTAAACTTCTTGGAAAGGAAAGAATCGTGTAACGAAGAAAAACTTCCGGTTCTGCCCCCCGGTTCCATTTGAACCTAGATGATGAATTCCTTTTCATTACTCCCCTTAGTTTTGAGGTCTTTCCATTATAGATTAGTGGATGAATAGTCCATTTGGAGTTCTGATGTGAGGGTTTCATTCTCTTCAGGGAAACTGAATTGTGTTAAATTCTTTCTTCGCTTGCCCCACGTTCGTAACGACAGGTCATGAATTGGTTTCACCTGCTCTTCCCGTATACAGTTTGTGTGCTTTAAAATTTACTCATAAAAAAAAATGCGTTTGAAATAAACAAGCTCCCCCCTCCCCCGAGGGCTTATTAATAGTGGATTTACGGCAAATTAGCTTAAATAGAAAAAAGGGACTGATTTTGCGGGGTAAGGTCATTCTTATACTTACTATCTTCATCTGTTGTCACATTCATCGGTGGTGACAGAGCACCATCACCTTTTATAGTAAACGCAAGTACCCGTATGGTGTAGTAAGTAAACTTCTTAAGATTGCTGATTGTTTGCATCCTGATACCGGGTGGGACGGTGATTATAGTGTATTGAGCAGAAGGGTTGTTGTTCTCCTTGTAAAGCACCCTATAACCCCGTAGTCTGCCGTGTACGAATCCCAGAGGAACAGGATTCCACTTGGTTATTAGTGCTGTTGAACTGAAGTTGTTAGCCCAGAGGTTTTGAGGAGGAAGACTGGGAACTATAAAATCAAGCAAAATAGAGACAGAAAGAAAGTCAGCCAATCCTATTCGGTCTCACGAGTGAGGTAAAACATTTTAAAGTTTCATGATCTGCATTTAAATTTATCATATGACCCCTCTTTACTTTTTAGCTAGTTCGTGTCATAGTAGCAAACAGTATCGACCTTCATAGCTGTATAGTCTCACGATGTTTATTACTTTTTTCGTGTCTTAAACCCTTATGTAAATAGTTTGCAAGTGAACTGTTTAAAGGGAAAAAACCCAATAAACGAGAACAAACAAAAAAACAAACAAAGAAGTGGGAAAGGTGGTTATAGTTGACATGGGTCTTTAAAAACCTGTTCTAACTTTATAATAAGCTGATTAATAAGCTGACGGATTGTTTAAATATAAGCAACCTAAAGTCCTGCCTAAATACAAATAAAAGTGTTTCACTTGCTGAGCGTTCCTCTGCTATTGTAAGCCTTTTGTATTTTGCTACAATAAATTTATCTTTCAAACTACTTGAGCATAGTAGGTAATAAATGAAACTTAATACCATCCTCATCTGTAGAGACTATCAATTTTGTTGACTTGGCGCCATATCCAATCGTCGTGAAAGCAGCCGCTTGTATTGTATAATTTGTGAATTTATCCAGTCCTTCCAGATGAACATAGTGCTTATCAGCACGAATGACAGCCTGTCTTACTGCGGCACCATTGTCTTTAGTTCTGCTATAGAATACTCGATAGCCTCTGAGAATTCCATGGACAAAACCAGTTGCGACATCTTCCCAGGTTACATTCACAGTGGTAGAGCTCGTGTTGTAAGATTGGACGTTTTGGGGAGGTAAACTGGGAACTAAGAGATTTAAAAAACCACTAAAAAACGGAAACAGTACCCAAAATCACAACAAAGAGAGAAATTAAAGGGATACATTTAAGGAAATTTCTTTTATTCTGCCATAGATAAGGAATGCTAAAAAAGGCGATGGCAACTTTATTGTATCAATTTTGATTTGTTTCGTTTCCGCAGGCTGCATGGACATGGACTGCATCTTTTCACCATTAGAAATTATTGATCTCTTTCTAAGATAGCTCTGTTTAAATTTTCCTAAAATTACTTTACCTGTGTAAACAAATAACAATCTATATATTTTCATATGCCTCGAGTTTATAGCTTGAATAGTAAATCATAATAGTTGTGTTCAACAATTCACTCCCGTCCGTAAATCCTCAATGCGCTGCCCTGAGGCGTCATTCTACTAACTACAATGGAATAATAGTTACCGTCTTCGTCTGTGACGACCGAGATATCGGTAGAAACAGCTCCGTCACCTTTTCTTGTGAAAGCTAAAACCTTCAGTGAATATTTGGTGAACTTTTTCAGTTCTGTGACCCGAAGCTGGCGATTTTCTGGGTCAGTTGTTACTTTCAAGTAGCTGATGTTCCTGTTTGCGGTCATCTCACTGTAAAACACGCGGTAACCTTGTAGAATTCCATGAACGTATCCTTCAGGTACCTCGCCCCAGGTCACTCGGATACTCGTAGAACTGGTATTATGTGCAGACAAGTCAACAGGAGGTAGACTGGGAACTACAATTAATTTATTGAAAGTATACGTTCAGCTTGTTGTCTTGGTGTAAAGGATCCTTTGTTTTTTTGAGGTAGAAAGAGGTATAAAACCGTGAGGGTACGCGTTTTTAAAGGGGCAAAAAGCTGCTTACATGTATGTGTGTTAAAATTCGCGTCACTGTTGTTTACTTATGGGCATTATGTCTCCGGCCGTTGTTACAATCAAAATACACCATGCTTTTATCGTTAATGACTTAGCAAGTTTTCTGCTATAATAAAACAATTAGATGTCAATTGTTTGCGATGGAATTGTTTATCAGATATTTACCTCTCAGAGAGATCACGTGCAAGTGTTTATATCAATCTACACGGGCAGATAGTGAGTACTATCAATCAATCAATCATCATCGCCATCATCATCGCCATCAAAGTAATCAAATTAACCTCTTACCGTCCTCTTCAGTCGAGACATGTATGCTCTTGGAATTTGCTCCATCCCCAATGGCTGTAAACGCCAGTACATTGATCTCATAAATGGTGAATTTCTTTAGTTCTTGCAACTCTCTTTTATTAGTTGTTTCTGATGTTGTAGTAATACTTTTGTTCCCAGTTACATTTGCTATTTTGTAAAGAACGCGATAACCAAGCAGGATGCCGTGAACAAAGCCTTTGGGCACTTCATGCCAGCTTACATAAAGACTGGTGGAACTTGTGTTACGTGCGCTCACATCCGTTGGTGGGAGGCTGGGAACTACAAATAAAAATATTGATTAACTTGTACACATCTCAGGTAAGTATTCAGAAAGAAAAGAAATGGAACTTCTCTCAGTGACCTAAATACAACAAGAGCTTCTGTACATGAGTCATTCATTTTGAATCGTTCAGAGTGTCCCTAGCTATTGACCTTGGAATTGGTTCTACAAACAATAAACTGTTTCTTTTTCAGTCCCTCAGCTCCCATTGGTTTTTAGGCCTCTTTACCCGATTCTAGGACGGTTTCTTTCATCAATACAAAAGTTCACGTAACTTCAGTACATAAACGGACCTAAACTTAGTTAGTGCCCCGATAAATTGTTTGCGAATTTCCATGGCGCATTATGAAGGAAAATTCCCGGAGAAGGCGATACCGACAGGTGGAGCCGCGAGAAGAAAGCGCTGTGCTTGTCAGCTAATCTGTTAAATTAAACGAATTAGGAAAAATAGCTTTTCACGAACCATCCTGATCAGTCGACACAGTCACTGAATGTGATACATTTCCATCTCCAATGCGAGTGAACGCCAAAATCTTCATAGAATAATTTGTAAACTTTTCCAGTCCTGTCAGTTCCAGAGTTTGATTGACTGTTGTCACGTTTTCATAAAACAGGGTTTTGTCTGCCTTAAAAAAGAGACGGTATCCGACGAGAGTTCCATGGAGAAACTCTTGAGGTACAGGCAGCCACGTGACCCGTAGGCTGGTTGAACTGGTATTGTGTGCCCTGAGGTTTGACGGTGGGAGACTTGGTACTAGAATGAAAATAAAGATGTGCTAAAAACAAACTAAAGCTCAAGTAAACACCCAAACATTCTTTTAAAGGGAAATGGTTTTCTTTTGAGGTGCCTTCCTACTCTCTGTATATCTTTAAGACATAAACGACATTTTTCATTTCATATGTTTCCGGGCAGATTCATGAAGTATGCTTTAAATTAGTGGTGACTGGGTCGCCTGATGAGTTAATTATGGGCTTTGCTAAATAGTGTCTCAAAAGCCAAAAATGAGCAAAACAATTCCGAACCGAACCCATTTTACTAAGGTTCACACAATACTTTTATTTGCTTACAATAATTATATTTTACCCACCGTCTTCGTGTGTCCTTACACTGGTTTCATTTGAAATCACACCATTTCCTTTTATGGTGGACGCCAACACTTTTACAACATACACTGTAAATTTGTCGAGACCTTCAAGATCCGCAGAGAGCACAAGGCTTGATGCATTAATGAAATTCCCGTCAACATCTTGCTGTCTTTTGTAGAAAACCAAATACCCCAGGACAATCCCGTGGGTATACCCCTGCGGGACGGGATTCCACGTCACCGTCAAACTTGTCGAGCTTGTGTTGTACGCTCGGATATCCGTCGGAGGAAGACTTGGCACTGCAGTCAAGACAAAAACTGATATTAAACGATATTTTAATAATGCGAAACCATTAAACGCGATACAAATTAAGTAAGAACCAGAAGTCGTGATTGGTTTATCAGCCGTTACAGCACCACTACCTGTCGTATTCGTTGTCGCAAGAAACGATATTAAAAAGACTTAACAATTAAAATTATTTTTGAACTACCGAATTGCCTAGTTTGCTGAATGATAACATTTATGCAGTCATTTTAAATATTAACAATTTTAAGCCCTACCGTAAAACCTATTATAAATTAACGAAATTAAACAGACACATGGCCGATTAAAGACCTCTGAATTAAGTCGCAAATGATGTTTCTTAGTCAACGAAAATGCAAATTTAACAATTTCCTGTTGACATGGTATTGCTACAGCCCGTGTCTCAACTTAAAACTAACTTGACCTTCGGAGACCGATTTCAGTAACTCTTATATCAGTTCACTCGTTGAGGCCCCGAGTCTCGCCCTTTTAACCGCCAGCTCGACCACGCCTATAAAATAGTCAACTGGTTCGCCCGCTACCAGTTTGGATTTTAACTTTGTTGTGTTACATGTGATATATTTGTTTCATTATCCCTGAAAAGCACCACAAGTGGAAAGGAAAATTAATTAATCAGTTAATTTCAATATCATAGTTAGTCTGACTCTTACCATCTTGATCAGTGGAAGCATTTATATTCCCTGCTGGGCCACGTCCCACCTTTGTGAATGCTGAAACCGTCACCTCATAAACTGTAAACTTCTCAAGTCCACTGAATACCGTGAAGTTCAAAGTCGTGTTGATATATTGCTCACTGGCACTAGTCTCACCTGCCTTCTTGTATGTAACGTTGTAACCCAATAGAATGCCGTTCACATGATCACTGGGAAGTGGTGTCCAGGCTACCCGGAGGCTTGTGGAGCTCATATTGTGCGCGTTCAGGTTTAATGGAATGGCACTGGGAACTAAAATTTAAATTTGTGCAAATTTTGTCATTTCAAATCTCTATATCTTCTTATTATTAAGCATTTGCGATTTAGAGTCGATTTATAAAATAATTTTTTTTAGGTTAAAAAGGCTAAGGGTGAGCTCAAACGTGCGATAGAAGCATAAGAGCACTGATAAGCACAAAGAACAGTGGAAGTTGAAATAACAAGGAACAATTCTCTTCCTTAGTTATATTTCCCAAGGTACGGTAAAAGAGGAACAAAAAACGTGCAACTTGTTTTGCAATATTGCTGCAAGACGGGTTGAATAGTGATGTTGCGCGTTTTACCACCGACGAAAAAACCTTGCAATTCTATTTGTTGCAAGACTGAGGTTCGAACGTGGGTGGTAAAACGCGCAACATCACTATTCAACCCGTTTTGCAGCAATATTGCAAAACAAGTTGTACTTTCTTTGTTGCCCGTTTTAGTAGGTTCAGTTCTGTAAAGATCACAACAAGACGACAACGTTATCACTAGTGCATAACTGTTGTCAATTTAATCTACGTAACCGAAAGCTTAATTTGAATATCATGTTGAACATTCATACCATCCTCCAATGTTCGCGTAGACACCTCCTCGCTTGACATACTAATTCCTCTTTCTGTCACACTAGACACATAAACAGTGTACTTTGTGAACTTTCTAAGGCCAATGATATGTAATTGTGTGACTGTTCTATTCACAACAACAGCTGTAGTTTGGTTGCTACCATTTAGCTTATAGGAAACAAGAAATCCAACAGTTAAGTTGTGCTGATGACAGTCAATACATAACCACGTGACCTGGATAGTCGTGGATGATACTGAATCAGCGCTGATGTTCGCTGGTGGTTTTCCGGGGACTGCAAAGGGAAGAAGATAAGTTTGTATCCATATATATATCCACCGATATTAACCTCTACATATCAACGATATTTTCCAGAGCATATTCTAAATTCTAGATAAACGTAATTCAGTTGGTTTTGTGCGTTCCAATGGTGCAAGTCAAAGCCAACGACGGCTTCGCATGGAAGCTACATAACTTATGTCGCCTTTGGTATTCAGCGCCTATTTTGAAAATAGCTTAGAGTTAAAACTGGTCACTATTTTTGGTTTGGGTAATATTCTCTCCTTACGTTAGAAGTTTAACTATTTCGTAGCTAGTAAAAACTCACACCTGGCTACTTTAAAGTTATCAGTTACTAGTCCTGTTTTTGTCATTCCGATGATGATTAGAAGTGGGTAGACTATTAAGGGTGGGATGTATAATGCAATATATATCATAAAATTAAAACACTCTGTACCGTTATCGCGTATTGGTTGCACTGATAAATTTCCAAGTACTCCTTCTTCGTATAGGGCTTTGTAAATTACAGCAAACTGTTGAGGCCCCACATTTTGAGCATAAACTATTATTATGTCTGCGATCACACTTCCGTTTCTGAAAAGAATCAATTGCGGTTGTTTTTTAAGCAAAACATCTAAAAAATTGATAAAGTTTTCCTTGATAACTCTGAGTGTTCATGCCCCTAAAGGAATGCAAATAAAGTTTTTCGTTTCAGACGGAAAAAGGAAACTTCTTTTCAATTAACTCAATAGGTCAGCTTCATCCTTTTCTCTGCGAGAAAAAACAAAACAAAACAAAACAAAACAAAACAAGACAAAACAAAACAAAAAACAAAACAAAACTCAGAACCAAAAAAATGAACGAAATGATGTGGTGATGAAATGGTGACCGTTGGGCATGAAAGACTACCGTTTGTTTTAAAACACGTCCATGTATAATGGAAAGAAATCGCGGACGTTTGCACTACTTTACCTAAACCGACGACACTGAACGTAGCGAATGTAGTTTGATTCCTGTTCATACAACATAAGCACCTGCACGGAAAAGAAGTAATTGAAAGCCAAAATCAATGACAAAAGTAGTTGGCACATTTCTTTTAGTAACGATTTCATTTATTTATCATATAATTCTGCTCAAACGTCGTAAATCCCCTACCCCAAATCGATGTTTTTTTTTGCCATTGAAGAAAGACTTGCCGGTTTTAAATACAGCATTGACTGGTGGGGAGGGATGGGCAGAGGGTACACATGGGGAGTGGATAGATATGTCCTCTTTTATGGTAGTTTCTCAATGCCTTTTTCCCTCAATGCACACTGGCGAGCGTGCACTTTTTTAAAGAATGCTTCTCCGTCACTAAATGTATTTATAATAACCTCTTTCCCAGGGGTAGGTATAAAATGACCTACTCTTTGACTAAAGGAGAGTAAAACCAGATTAGTGTAAATAAGATGACGTAACTGGCATATAATAAACCTTACGTTCTGTTGAATCGTGCTTGTTAAGGTTTTGAAGTTTTTGCTGGCTGCATCGGAAAGATTACCATTCCATTTCATTTTTCTTAGACGAAATGTTATGTCGACTTGTACAACTAGTTATAGGTAGAATGAAAAGAAGTGAGTTTAAAAATCTACGTTAAGCTCATGTAAAAAAAAAAAAACGGAAAAAGCGAAGCAGAGAAAGAAAGACAGAAATTTTTTAATTTTCAGTATCAAATATAAAACTTCTACAGAAATCTAGCCTCATTAAAAACCCTTCAAACACACTGTTTTCCAGCTTCCCATGCAGACATTCTTGGCACCGTCACGCGTTCCTTCCCCCTAACGTTCCTTTGGGGAGAATGTAGTGACGAGCCAAAAGAACGTCTGCCTGGGAAGCTAACGGTTTTCCGGCTTTATATTAGAAAAATAAGGAACACGCTTGCAAGTATGTAAAGGCTATAAACCAAAGTAACACTTGATATACTGAGGCAATCGAACTTAACTACCAATCTTAGGTGACTGATTTACCTTCCTCCAGCGTCCTTACATTGATAGGAAAGCCAGCAAAACCAAGACCCCTTTTAGAAAAACTCTTTATCCAGACTGTATAATTAACGAACTTTCCCAGTTTTCCAATATTTACACTATTTTTTGATGCGTTAACGTCAGTAGTCCAAATAGTTTCATTTTCCTGGTTTACTGAGGTGAATAAAATCTTGAGATGTGTAACATCAGAGTAATCATCTGTCAAAGCGTTCCACTGCACTCGAAAACTCGTTGTACTTGTGGCGTATGCTGATATGTTGGTGGGAGGTTTTCCGGGAACTGAACAAAACAATGAAACAAACAGTGATGTTACGGATAATTATCAACTTGGGGTTAATTATGATATGATATATTGGTTATTACATAGTGGAACTTAACACCAGAGAATCTGAATCCCTTTTAGGGTCAAAAGTTGTTAATCCATGTAAGTGAGTAATGCTACTCTAGACGTTTTAAAATTTTTTGTGGTATTGTCATAGACATTTTTTAAAGGTTACATATCAACAGCTGCTTTGATGTCTCCCATTAATGTTGGGCAACTATAATGATATGAGTAATGAAATATTCACAGTTTTTATGGGGAAGATTTGCTTGTGTGATGAAATAGTTTCAAAATTTTATCACTAAGTGGAAGACTTACTATTATCCCATATTGGCTCCACAGATAAGTTCCCAAGTCCATTCCTGTACAAGGCCTTATACAGACTTTCGAACTGTTTCATCTCCACTTGTTGTCCAAAGATAATTTTCATGTCTGCAATCACTTTGCCAGTGTAATTCCTGGAATTAATGACCGTACACCTGCGGTTTCATTAATTTCACTTGTCACGTATATAAATTAGACGCTGTTATAACGTATACTTGGCCTTGGCTAGCCAGGTGCTCCTTCCGTAAAAATATGTAAGCATTCACGGCTTTGTATCCCATATCAGACTCAGTGTTTGGAAAATTCAGAAACAGTTCAAAGTTATGAAAGAACGACCTGTGACACAAATATTTTATGAACTTGTTTAATTATACAGAAGTTTTACCTGAACCGATGGACGATAACTTTGCGTAGATGAGTATTGTTTATGTATAGCTCTACCACCTAGGAAAAATAATGCTGGTCAGAGCAGTTAACTCTGTTAAAGCATTAACTCTGTGGTGAAAGAATGAAAGATGGTAAATTTTAAGTTCGGTGAAACGAATCTGAAAATGAATTTATCAGCATGTTACGAGCGTGGGACAAAGAAAAAATCTGAATTCCCGACAGGATTCGAACCTATAACCTCCCAAACACCGGGCGGGCGCTCTATCCACTTGAGTTACGGAGAACTCATGGAGAGCGAGGCCATATACTAGGTTCACCACACAGTACGACATCGACATTGCTGATCCTTGCAGTATGTAGGACGCGTGTCAAATATGAACCAGAAACCCATAAGGGGTTGAAACGTGTAACTCGCGTTCAATGCTCGTGAATATTCACTTTTACCGTATTTGGAAACCTAGTGAAGGATATCCATTTTCAACAAAATTGCTGCCGCGCGATCACCGTGCGGTGGTGACCAGATTTCTGCACTTCAAGGTTAAGACAAAAAATGGAAAGAGAAAGTTCAAAAGAATGCTCAGTTTTCTTTTGGTGGAGGAAGGAAAACTTTTCATCAAGAAATCGTCCTTCGAGGAATTTAACCTTGTTTTCTTCACGGCGGAGCGCATGGTCTGTTCTAACCGCAACCAAGGCAGCGAAGTTTTTGCTGAATTTTCAGGTACATTTTGCACCCTATGGCCAAGAAAATTGCGTTTTTGAAAGAGAATTTATGTATGTTTATAGTTTCATAGACGTTTTATACATTTTTTTCTTCGGCGCTAAAGAAAAATTAAAAAACGCGCTCCGATTTGAATTTTGCCATGTGCTCAGCCGATTTTACTTGCGTGAACAGATGCACGATCCAGATAGTGTTGCGCGATTTACTTTAAAGGATTAACTTTTTGGATTTTGTATAAAAATTTTCAAGAAATGGCTTCTTCGTCTATTGTTTTGAGTTTGTTCATGCTTAAAATTAGGTTAAAACACGTTTGTGATAGTACAGCATCCGAGCTTCTCTCATTACACGCATCACTTTTGCGAAGATGCGATGTCGCTAATTTTACGCAATTTTTCAGTTTCAGATTCAGTGTTTGGACACTTTTCGATACGCAGCTAATGAATTTTATTCGAAAATATGTTTTACTGCTTATTCTAGACTTTTAATATGAGAATTTTAAAAGCCTATTTGCAGTATTAAGTTTACTGCGCAGAGGGTCACGGGGGTATGAATCGTTCTTTGAAGTGACAACTTCAAGAAGTCGCGCGGTCGTTAGTTGGTTTCATAATGTTGCGTTTGGCCTGGGTGGTAAGCCAATTTCCTGCTCAGTGTTTCGGTAATCTTCCTGATTTCAACATTTGAAAGTTTACTCAGCTTTTGGGAGTTTTACCCCCTTTTGCAGGCCTTTTTTTTAAACGGGCTTGGGAACGTGAAGTAAAATTAAGGCACGTCGTGTACGAAATGTGATTGGTCAGTTATCTTTTCTTCTCGTTCCAAATATGGTACTTTCGAAATGAATAATCACGAGCATCGGACAAAACAAACACACGAGAGTTACACGTTTGAACCCCTTACGAGTTTCTGTATCAACCTAGTATATGGCTTTTTTTCGCTCTCCAGGAGGTCTCCGTAACTCAAGTGGATGGAGTGTCCGCCTGGTGTTTGAGAGGTCATAGGTTCGAATCCTGTCGGGGACTCAGATTTTTTCATTGTCCCACGCTCGTGACATGCTGATATCCCTGTACAACGCTGTTTTGTGATTTAAAAATCATAGAGGTAATACTAAATACTTACTTTACTCTTTAACTTTCCAGACAGGTTAAAGAATGCATTGGAAGTTGTATTTTTAAGGTTGTCTGTCCATTGTTCATCAAGTAATAAAACTGTAGCGTTAACAGGTACAACTAAAAATGGCGGAATATAGATACAAGAAAATATGCATTAAAACGACATGCGTAACTGAAATGCTACTCTGCAACCGCCAAATTTATTAACCAAATCAAACGCTATGACTCACCCTCCTCCAAAGTTCTCACGACAAAAAGCCCACTTTTCACCCCGAGTCCCCTGGAGGTAACAGCTCTTGCGTAGAGATTGTACCATGAGAATGTTTCTAGATTGTCCAACACGAAATATCCTGTAGTAAAATTTGCATCTCTAACATTCATATCAGTCCAGTTCGCTTGTAGTTTATAAAAAATACGCACGGCTGTAGTTGATAATGACGATTCGTAATATGTGGGTGATGAATTATCCCAGCGAACCAAAACAATTGTTGGACTGATAACGTCAACTGACAAGTTTGAGGGTGGTTTTCCAGGAGCTGAGTAGGAAAGAAAATTAAAAAATGATTGTTTCAAATTATGTTCAAAGCTTAAATCGACTGGCGTTAAACTAAAAGCCATTCGGCCTTCCCTTGTTAGACTGTATGCCTGTAGCATCAATATCTCATAGACTTCCTTCTCGTAAAATTTTGACACCAAACGATATGATAGTAGTCATATCAAACGCTTACTGTTATCTGAGATGGGATAAATTGTTATGTTCCCCAGAGTTCCATTACTGTACATAGCCTCATGCAACCGAATAAAGACAGACATGCTCACATCCTGGCCAAATATTATCTCAATCTCTACCCTGATGTTTCTACTGTCGTTTCTGAAACAAACAAAGGGGAATGATAAAAGTTTAATTGTCTCATTTTGCGTGGAATAGGGGGAGGGGGGGGGGGGGGGGTGGGGGAGAGATCTGTGATCATACCTCAAATTATGTAAAAGAACACGTCGTAGTTGCTCATTATTTTCATGATAAAGGAGGAAAACCTATGAAATAAGAATATAAATTTCAAGTAAATCAGCGATCAAGCTAATAAACACGTACCAGGCATACAGTAAAAACCCGCGACTAAAAACCTGAATTTTCCCAAGTAAGCCTAAACAGGTTCTTACATAAATTGTAATTAGAACAAATTTAGGCTATTTAGGTTCTTAAGTAGGTTCTAAATTTCTGAAGGGAAAATACATTAAAGCTTAGAGTATTTCGTGGTATCCAGCTTATTCCTTAGAACTTTTGTCATAGATTTAGGAAATAAGAACCTGTTTCAAATTTTAGGCTAAACAGATTTTTGTATACAGGGGGCCTAGCTGGCAAATTTTAACCTAACTGGTTCTCAAAAACCAGGTCCCTAGAAGGGGGTTTTACTTTACTTCTTTGTAAAAGCCTGCAATGGTTGGTATCGTTTTCCTCCCATCACTGTTATTATTACTTAAATAATCAATATTTGTTTAAATTAAATAGAAAAAAAAGCAACATTATCTACACAGCATTAGTCTAAAGGACATAAGAAAGTGTACTTACATTTTGCTTAATCGCTTCTTGTAAGTCATTGTGATAGTCACTGGAGTTATAAAGCAGAGCTTGAACCCATAGCATATTGAACTGGAATGACACATTAATCGAAATAACTGTAAAGTGAAGAAAGGAAAAGAAACTGGCTGTGAGCCCTGTATGACATCCCGTTATCACCCCAGCTATTGAGATGCTGCCAACTAAACATTAACTATTAATTATGAAACGTATGAAATAATTTCTCACTGAACGATACATAAGCAAGTTGGCGTTTCCGACGTTGTTTTGATTCGTCGCCCAAATCCCTCTTCCTCCACACTGCATGACGAGCTAAAAGAGTGTCTGCCTAGGAGGCCATGATACGGAGAGCCGAAAGAGCAAATATTTAAAAACACGAAAAAATCTTGCAAATATGGCCTCACCAGCAGAACTCATTCATTGGATGAGCAGTAAGTTTATTGGTGGGATATTCAGCTCCCAGGGTGTAAGATTCAAAATTTGGTTGCCTGTTGGTGTCCTAAGATATGGCACTTGTGAGACGTTAAACAAATGATGAGCAGTTAAACGCTCACAACCAATGACAAGTGCCCTCAATGTGGAAAGCTCATGAAATATTCAAATTTAAAGCTCTAACCTTTTTCTAGCGTCCGTATTTTCACTTCCTTACTCTTTGGTCCCAGTCCACGAGTGGTTAGTGTTTGCAACCAGATGAAGTAAAATTCAAAATGCTCCAAATGTTGTATAACAATGTGGTTGGTAGTTCTGTTTACGTCAGATGAGCGAGTAATTGTTACATTTTCTATGTCTTGAGTGTAGAAGACACGGAGATTTAGGATTGGAAATATTTCACAACGATTCGAATGTGGGAAGGTCCAGCTGAGTCTTACTCTGGATGGACTCAATGCTTTTGCAGTTAAATTCGTTGGTGGCTTTCCTGGAACTGGAAAAAAAGACAAAGCTAGGAAGAAGTCAACTTCTCACTACGTGAAAACAATAGTTAAAAATAATTTGTGAATTAAAAGTAGTTTTTTAAGAAATAAAACTTGTGTGATAGCTCAAACGATTGCAGCCAATAGGTTAATCAATTGATCAAGGAATCGAATTAGTGCTATCTTTTCCATTGTAACATTAAGGGTGTGATAATATATCAATTATCAAAACCATTTATCACATACTGTTTTCATCAATAACTTCTAGAGGTAGGTGTTCCAGCGTTTTATATTTGTAAAGCCTGTCATACAAGCCGTGGAAATCATTCACTGTGCTGTTTTGATTGTAAATAACAGTGATGAAGGCGACGGTTCTATTGCTGTGATTGCTGAAAGTAAAAAAAATCGAAAAATGAGGTCACTTGAAAAATATGATGCCCATTAAAGAAACGCGAGGATTTGTAATGGATAACGGTTAGAAATGGATGGATACATTACCTGAAATGCACATTTGATATGTTTGTGAAAGAAGGGGTGCCTTTTTGAATGGAACTAAACTGAGGAAAGAAAAGATCATTTTAAAGCATTCATTGCATTAGCTAACACTGTTTATTAAAAAAAGTTCAGAAGGAGACGAACATGGAGAATTTCTCCTGGAGAATTTAACGCCACTATAGGGGTAGGGGCACCTTCGGACTTGGGGGGACAAGGGGGGCGGTAACCTTTGTGCTCGAAAAAAATTACACAATGCCCGAATGATTGAGTTTTGTAATCGGGATGCAAAACACTTATACTGTATAAAAAGGAAAAATATTTACAATTGTCACGCATGGCGAAACGGTTCTAATTCCAGAAGTAGTTATTTTGAAACCTCGCATACTCTATGATCTCTATCGACAGTATACTCGATCTAGTAAAATCAGAAACTTGTTGATATATAAACAAAATATGTCTTCCATGGCGTTGTTTGAAAAAAATGTTAATATACTGTCCATACTGTTCACAATGGATTTATTGCCATAAGAGCTCTCAATACAGATGATAGCCAGGCTATTTTGTCCCATAGTGCTCCGAAGATAGGTCTTCAAGCGCCAAAGGCGACTGAACGAGCGCACCGCTAAGTGTGATGTAGCCGAGATGACGGCCAGAATAGATGTGACCTTGGAGAACTCGATCTGGGGTCATTTCCAAAAGGCTTTTTTCGTGCAAAACTTTAATTACTTCTGCAGCTGTGTTTTGTTGTTTCCTCTTCGTGTCAAAGGTCAAAGCTATCACTGGTAGGTGAATCACTAAGGGTGATATCACCCAACGCACAAACAACCATTATTTCCCAAAAATACTCATTTTTGGCCAGGATCTTATCGAGAGAGATGAAAAAGGTGTTGACACGATGGTAATCCTTTTGTTTCGATAGCGAAGGAGCAGCATGATGTTTTGGTTTTCTCCGGCTAACGCTAGTAAGACTGTTGAGGGTTTTGTGGCACAACAGCACCGTAAAATGAGAAATCGGATTCAGCAATCCACGATTTAATCTTAACACTGATACATTCACAAATCAAATCTTGTCAAATCGCGTTAAGAGAAGAGAACTCAAAGATTCCAACTCAGGATGGACACCGCAGGAAACAATGAGTGAATGTCACCACACTCCTTGATTTGGCATGTGTTCATTTGGCCTGTCGATTTTTCATTTTTTTTTAGATTTATGTCAACTGCTGTTGCCCGAATTATGGGCGTTTTGCTTACAATTTCAAAATTTGTGAAACTAAGGGGGGCTGCCGCGCCCCGGCCAGCCCGCTAGTAAACATCACTGAAGCTGAATGGACAGAATTAAATCTGATATACTCACGCTGTATTCTATAATATATGACAAATTTTTGAAATCCTGACTTCTTCTGTTTCCATACTGATTGTTCCAGGTGCTGTTTAGCAGTAGAAGTGTAATGTTTATGAGTATATATGGTAGAGCTGAGAAAAAAAGGATCATTTATCTCAAACGTGAGGAAACAAATTATCAAAATTTTCGTAAAGCTAACGAGCTAATGTAGTTGCTAGGAATACAATTTACTTCCTTTACCAGCCTGATCACAGACCCTCCATTTTCTCGTAAAAGTAAATTACCATTGGCTGAACGGCGGTTATCATGTCATCATTATGTCAACGACTCATTACGCTCGGGTCATGCGTGTAGAAGTGTTTGTCAAGGCCTGGACACGCTTACTGCGACACTTACTATTGTAATTTACATAAATAAAACATAACTTGAGTCTGTTGAAAGCGCCGCCGACGTGTGAACTTGGGATGCAGTCATTCTACAAGCTTGTACTGACAATATCCTTTGTATCGGAATATAAAAGATGGAAAGCGTGGTGATGGGCCGATTTGTTACGGCCTCGGTCCTTTTTTAGCCAGCTTTTTCGTATAGTTGAAGAAAACATGCTTCTACCCTGCGAGCAGAGGTTTCTCGCTTGCATGGCTTTTAGCGTTTACGAAGTCGTTCGCGTGGCTTGCCTGTCGCGTAGCTGGTTTGTTCACGCGGCGTAAACAAAGCAACTACGCGACAAAAAAGCCATGCGAACGACTTCGTAAACGCTAAAAGCCATGCAAGAGAGAAACCCCTGCTCGCAGGGTAACATGCTTCAACAAAAGTACTAACAAACCAGCGAAACCGAGAGTTATTGTTTGAATGATCTTTTGCGAAAATGTTGTAAAATAATAATTAAGTCAATTACACAAGCAATCTATATCTCCAATATCATTGGTCCAATTTAATTGGTACTTCGAACGCGGAGGTGATAATGATAAGGAGTTGACATGGAGGAGGGACTTGATAAACCTCTTATATCTCAAAGATGTCTACAGACGTTCTCTGTTTTCGTTTACGCGCTCCGCGCTCGTTGTCGCGCTTCGCGCTCGCTCTCGCGCACTAGCCGATTAAGGAAAAGAAAAATAGAGGAACGTCTGTATACAGGCTATAGATTTGCAGTTAGGTTTCTAAATAAGCGCAGAATTGAACACATTATTGCATCAATATTTTCCTAATCTTTTATTAATAAGTGGTATGATCTTCCAGCAGAGGCCCTTTACTTCTCTTTTGCCAAATCGTGGTAAGCTTGTCACCTTCCATTTTTTTCCAACAAGCGTTTTCGACAAAATCCTCTAGATTTTCCAACATGTTTAACTGCACCAACTCTAGGAAGCATAAAGACTGACAACAACGATAAAGATTTTAAAAATAAATCACCTTGATGACCAGTGGTTATATTGACAGCTTGTGAAGGGACACCAAATCCTTTCCCAGTCAGTCCCATGATCCAAAACGTATATCTTGTGTTGGGCAGTAGTCCTGATATATTAATGCTGGTGTCCTTTATACCCGCCAAGATGCTGATCGTTTCATTATCGTCGACAGACTTGTAAACAATTCTGAATCCCCATGGATCTTCAAGCTGCCTCAATATATCCCCAGGGGACCAGGATAGGTGGAGTTCTGTTGGGCTAAGTATGGTGACGTTGAAGTTATTTGGAGGTTTTCCTTAGAAAAAGAGAAATAAATATCATCCTGGAAGCAAATCCTTTTAATGTTGAGTTAAACCCCAAATAACTTTTATATCAAGATAAAAAAGTCGAGGAAAATACGAGTCCTGGTACTAAAAGGATGAATAATACCAAAATTAATACTTTCCTGTAAATTCTCAGATCTTTTCTTGTTATGATTAAGAGATTTATAAGACATAAATTGAATATAAATTTCCTTTCCTTTATTGTGCATTATTCATTAAGTGAAGACAAAATATCTAGAATTTGTGGAATAAACTTTTCTGGTTCCATATCAACAAAAAGCCAAATCACGGTAGTAAGATTAATCTGCAGTTAAATTTTAATGTTTTGCCGCTTCATGTTGTCATAGAGAAAATAAATTTAATGAAAATGAAAATAAGCGCGAGGGTGGGCCACAAATTTTTTTGTAACAAAGAAACATTGAACTCAATTTTCTCAGTTTAGTCACCTTTCACTGCCAAGCAAATGTTTATAAGTCATTTCAGCACAACGAAATAGACAGTGCTGATTCACCAAAAAATCTTATCTGAGTGCAAAAAAAGTGCAAGTTTCAGAATTACTAGCGAAGCATTTCTGTAGACTGAGGGAGAGTAACAATACGTTTGGTTGATCGAATGGAAACTTGCAATAGAAAACGACGAACTCTGTAGTTTTTGGGTTTGAAAATGCCCATAATTTCTATTCAAGTAACCGGCGATGGAAACCATACGATAGGCCATTACTGCTGCCGATTTTTATCGTTAAACTAGTATTAATATTTTTAATTTGAGACTAAATTTTTTGTCGAATTTTGGTCATATATAGACTGAAGTTAAACCAAGATTAAACGAAAATGGTGTGAAAAGTTAAATTTTCGTAGAATTGTGGATTGGAAATAACCGAGTACCTTGTTGTTAATTAAAACCTCCTGTCAAAAGAATATTGATGTTTGTCATGGTTAAAAGGCTTGAACTATGTGTAACTTAACAATTTCAAAACATTTATAATACATTTGAATTGTTGCAAATGTTCTCAAAATTTCAAGCATAATTATAACAAAAGTACATACTGAAACTATATCATAGTATTATGTTATGTTATTATTAAATTTCCATCAGCTCCTGCCTTAAACATTGAAAAATTTAACGAAGTTATTGATCGTTTTTCGGAAAATTACATCAACAAGGCCACTCGTTTTCTTTATCAGTACAGAAGACGACTATTTCATTTTTGTCCACTCCCTCCTCAATCAAATTATTAGTAAAGACGACAACGGGCATGTTAGGTGTAAACATTTCAATAGGTTCGTATTGTTTCCTTTAGGACAGATTGAGAGGGTTTACTTTCGAGAAATTGTTTGTGTGTCGTTCGAAATAATCGACTTAAAAGGTTCCTGTCAAAATCGGCTCAACTGTATAGCGATTTGGTTTAGAAGTTGAATTTAATTCAGTGGAAAAATTCGTAATAAACGGACTGGTTTTTTAGCAATTTTTTGTGACTGACATGGTATCTATAATTAATTGAAGTGAATAAATTACTGAGTTTGGGACGGCAATACCACGAATTGTGAATTGTGGAAGTCGTGGAAATAACACGTAGACGAAAGTATTAAAGTAAAGCTGACTGTAAAGCCATGAGAATGTGCTGAACGTATTTTCTTATATTTCGTCAGGCATTGTCTGACTTCTCGAAGGAATAACATATTTCTAGTTGTATAGTCAATCTTGCTTTGATAGAACAAAAGCACCGCGTTTTCTTTGAATCCGAGTCTTTTACCCTGGTGATTGTTACCAGTGAGAGCTCTTCACAAAATGTTCCCCTTGTAAGTTACCGTAAAATTCCGAAAATAAGCCCCGGGGCTTATATTTTTCAAAGGCCCTTTTTGAGGGGCTTATTTTTGGAGGGGCTTATATTCGAAGGGGCTTATCTACGGAGGGAAACTGATAGGGCTAGCCTTATGGTTGGAAGTAAATTTACCGTTTTTGCTTTGTTTTACTTTGTATTTGAGGGCAATTTTCCAAGTATAAGTATATTTGGAGGGGTGATTTACCAGAGGGTGTTTTGCGTTACCGGTTTGAGGGGCTTCTATTTGGAGGGGCTTATGCATGGAGGGGCTTATTTTCGGAATTTTACGGTAACAGGTTATTTCATCAGCATCATATAACTTGTTTGATTGAAAAACCTTATATTTCAACTTTAAGTTGTGGATGCCTTTTACAGGTAAAGACTCGGTCGCTCTTAGTGCCACTGACTTGAGCTGAGTTTACAATGTACTTTTTCTCCAACGACTACGAATTTTTTAATATCTATTGAATATCTCATAACCGGCAGAAAGGAAGAATATCACGAATCCATCCGAAGTTCTTAACACACCTATTAAATTGCTTTTAGCTGTGACTGAGCTTTCTGCAAACGTCGAGTGGATTATTGCTGCTGATCGGTTATAAGCTATAATAAAAAGGAGAAAATGAATGGAAACGTCAAAGGTGAAATTAACTGAACGGTACGTTCTTAATATATGTCACATAACGTATTAACTAAATATCTTCTTCTGGGCAAAGATGAGAATGATTATGTTGGATAATTGGGCTCAAGAATGTGCTAAGCCGAATTTCTTTGCTATAAGTAAATATATCGATTTTCAACAAGGCAATGTCATTTGAGCAAGTAACAGGGACAGCCTAATTGTTTGTCCAAATTTTTTCGTTCTGACGTAGTAAGAAAAATTGCACCCGTTCTTTGATTCTCACGGTGCATTCAAACATGATAAGTAAGTACGACATAATGATTGCTGATTTCCTTGTCGCACAGACTTCAGTTAACTTTCTTCAAATTGTTTTGTAGCTGGTTGTTGAGTAAGACAGGATACTAACCTGACATTTTTACCGTTGTCTTTTGATCAACAATAGATACATTGGTTACGATTTCTGTCGGCTGGATAATCTGCGCTGAAAGCAGGAAGAACATTTTAAAGACAATTTCAAGAGCACTGAAATCGTTCGAGGTACGAGGAACTGTTGTTGAGGTACAGTACATGAAGCAAAATATTTAGTAAACAACACGTAAAACGTTCAACACCATAAATAGCACACTCGTAAATACGTTCACAAGAACCTTTTGCTGAGAAGTTTGTTCTGATTATGCTCACTTTACGTGAAATTTGATTGTTCCCTGTTGGTTGGGTAAAACATAAACTTGCATATTAAAATGTTGAACATACTAAATGCGGTACACAAATGTTAACCACGGCTGACAAACCTGATGCTGAATAATTCGCTGTACTTGCTGTGAAAGAGCTGAATAAAGATCCCGTTTGACTTGTTTTTGAAGATGAATTAAATGCTAAACAAAATAAATGGATAATAAAGATATCGTTCAATTTGAGGGAAGTCATCTGTTACTTTCTTGCCCAAGCATTTTTATGCACATGGGCGGGCGGAGAGAACGCCCGTGGTGGAACCAAAGTGACTAGGCCACGTGACTCTTAATAGCAGACAAACCTCAGAGTTTAAATTCCAAGAGAAACCCTATGCACACCATCCGCCCGTTTTCTAGGCCATTGAAGCAAACGTGAGAAGACCTCGGTACAACGATTAAAAAGTTCGGTCATTGGCTGCAACTTCGATTTCATTGGAGATTTACTGTCAGAAAATTGTGCATTCATTTACCAGTTATGTCCAAAGACTTAAAAAATTAACTCTCATTAACCCGTTTAGTTTACCGTGCTTTGTGTTGTATATTGTTTTGACCTGTATTAGACAGGAGAGCTCAAATGGACGGTACCGCATTAACGTAGAACATCTCCTTTTAACTAACATCATCACCCAAAAGGATAAAAAACCGCATACCTAGGGGCTAGATGTACCTCAATGCTGCACATTAAAATACAAATTAGCACCTCTAACACTACGCAAGGGTAAACAAAACATGAAATTCAAACCTGATAAAGGTTTAGTCATCAAGACTGAGCTGACTGCAGGTGTGGCGTGAATCTCTGTTGTCTTTTTGAGATAGTTGGTAGTCAACAGTGATGAGGAAGAGGGACGAATATTACAAGATGATGTTCCATTGGGAGCTGGAAGGTAAGAGAGGCATAAACATGATATTTACATTTTACAGTTTCAAAAATCTTGATTATAGTCTGCTCTGGCTCCAAGATCGTCTGAAACATGAAAACTAGTGCAAAACACCAGCGGGGGCCTGGGAAAGGAGCTTCGAGGCTCTTTTCCTGCCATCCACCGCGGTCAAACGTCTGAGCATGCGCGAAGATTTGCTTGGTGATCGCTGCATTCGATTTGGAAAATCTATACACATGTGGCTACGTCTTCTTGCGGGCAAGAACAGAGAAATTTTCTTTGTATTTCAAGAAAGTTCACTGGCGATGAATAGGAAGAATACGAAGAACGTATAACAGGAAATGTAAGTATGAGTAAACTTGCCTTTGACAATCATAATATTCCCCAAGTGCTCTTATGCTCTTGTTGATCAAAATGGTGGCACACATTTGTGGCCGCTAAAAGTATAGCTCAAGTTTAAATAGTTTTAAATTGTTTAAGCTTTCTGTAATGTTTTTATACTAACACTGGCTTGAACGTAATTTGAATGGTTGGTATTTTTATTTAATACAAACCATATCTTTTGGGCTCTGGTTCGTTCTGCAAAATAAAAAATTTAGTAAATTGTCTGGTTGTCTTTTTTTTATGCGATGAAACTGTTCGTTTATGACTGACGACCTTAATTTTAAGCTTGTTCATATCTTTTCACATCAAATATATTATCTCGCTCAGGCTTTAAGTCTGTATTAATAATATGAAACTGTTCTTTTATGACTGACGACCTTAATTTTAAGCTTGTTCATATCTTTTCACATCAAATATATTATCTCGCTCAGGCTTTAAGTCTGTATTAATAACATGAAACTGTTCTTTTATGACTGACGACCTTAATTTTAAGCTTGTTCTTATCTTTTCACATCAAATATATTATCTCGCTCAGGGTTTAAGTCTGTATTAATAACAAACAAAATGTAACGATAATGAATAATTATTTTAGATCTCATTCATAAAATTCAATGACCACATCACATGAGTTTAGTAAACATAATCGAGCTCAAAAAAGATGTATGAACATCTATAGTGTCGGTGTTATTTATTGTTTTAGGCCAGGCACATTGTGAGGGGAAAAAGGTTTTTGTTTTAGCAGATGTTTAATAACCACACATAAGTTCAATAATCACAGCAGAATAAGATTATTTTTGACTGTTTGACATTGCAAATTGACCAGACATCAGTGTACATGCTGTCATTTCAACACTATTGCTTATTCTTCATGTTTGTTTACATTCATGACTAGGCTTCTGTTTTCATTACGCTGTCCATTCAATGCTCGCAGCTTGGTCTTAGTTTTACAGTTTAAATTACTAGCAATAGGGGGGAGGGGGGTGGTGGTAAATGAGGTCTCAGTTGTACAACCTTCTGTGTTGATTTAACTGCCATGGTGTTTAATGATCTTGTATGCATCTTTAAAGTGGGCCAAATAATAGGAGTTAGAGATTATTGTGGGTTACTAGATGCTCGTATAGCATTAAAAGGAAGGGCACTTGGTATCTACTGTAGTTTTGTTTTTGTTATAACAATCTGACAACTTATTATTTATTTGATTAAATCTATCTTATTTTTGTACAGAAAGTTAGGAAGGGGATGAATAGAAGACACAGAGTCTAGACCCTGAAGGAGAAGCAGACCCATGAGAAAAGGATGCAAAATGAGAAGAAAGAATGGAAATGATGTACATAAAGAACACCTAATTTAACTGAAAAGACAAATAAAGGTTCCACTCAATTTTCTTTGCAATTTTGTCTTCTTTCTTACTGTATTTTAGACTGTCTTTTAGAAAATCTTGTTAGCCAAGCAGTCTAACTGACCAGCCATCATTTGGAGATGGGCAGCTATCCTCTCAAGGCTTTGTTACCTGTTTATTATTATTATTTTTTCTGCTTTTTCTTAAAGTCTTCTTTCTTGATCTTTAATCACCTCTCTGGCTTAAACAAAGTGCATTATTATGGTCTAAGTGAAAAAGTTAAATTCCGTTTTTTCTCTTCTGTTTCAATCACAGATAGGACACTCCTTACTTCCATTTCTTTTTCTGACAACTGGAAACAGGGATGACTGCAACCAGTTTTTCGATGATCACTTGTAGTTAATTGCTTCTGACGAGCTTAAAATGCAAAGCACACTGCGTTTATATATAGCAAAATGTTGAAAGCCTTGGCTCACCTGATCAGGAGCTCAAAAGGTAATCAAGGAAATAGGTCATGGGGAGGGGAGGGGAGGGGAGGGAAAAGCTGAAAAAAAACCATTAACCGAGAAAAAAATATTTCTGTACAGTTGTTCATCTGTTTATGAAATATTACTTAAAATGAGAGGACAGTGAATTCAAATTGCTGAGAAAAAAATTTTAGTTAAGTGTGGTTTACCATATTTTCTGATGTCTCTTTCGGTTGTTTTTGGAGTGAAGAGATTTATTAACTGCGTTGCTTCTGCATAATTATTGCACGATTTTGTCCGAGGTTTGTAGTCGGTAACGTTGTCAGGTTGTTCCTGCCCACCTCGTCAAATACTGCATACAGTCTCTCGAGGATTGGAATTTTAAATGGTTTTACCGTGTCCCACGAAGATGGACAGGAGCAGCGTTTGTCCTCGGCAAGTATCGCGTTTCTATGCCTCAGGCAAGGCCATGATCCTTCAGCAGGTACCCCTTCTGCCCTCGATAAAACTTAATCAACACTCCGGAGCTGTTCTTGACTACAGTTTTCTCTTCCTGTTGGCTTCTCCCTTCCTGGACTCATCACGCATTGGAACAGCGACATTCAGTAAACAAGTCTAAACAAATGGCGACGACAAGCTTTCGCATGTCGGCTCTTTTAACACGAAGAACTTTTTTAGTGAAGGTCAAAAAAATTTAGTGAACTCGGATAATAATGAAAATTTATCTAACTATTAACTGTGAAAACAAAAACCTTCACTTTGAAGTATTTCGCTTAACTTTAGCGTATTTCTGACGATTGTTCAACTATGCTTTGCTTGACACCGGTCTCTGCAATGGTTTCAATTAAAATTTCGCGCGGGAAATTTCCCCGGCTGGGACCGGATACGAGTGCATTGCGCATGCTCGAGCGTTTGACCGCGGTTAATTCCTGCCACCGCCTCCTATCCCCAGATCACCCCCGTCCCACTTTCGTTAGACCTTCTTTTCGTGACTCTGTTACTATCTGAGAGCTTTGATTGCAAATTCTGGTATATCGAGCATTTCATGTCAGTCTTAAACATCAATATTTTCACGAAGACAAAAAAGGTAGATCTGGGAAGTCATTTGGGCCGAAATACAGTTTTGATACTATTCGTGACATTTGGGGTCAAATTTAATTTAATGACTGTCTGGTATGGATTACGTGATGACATTTATATCGTACGTGCAACTCAACAAATTCTGGAAATGGTCAATCCCGAAAGATTTATTAATAATGAAGCTTGTTTGCGTTTGCTCTCGTTCTTGCATGGTAATGGCTGCACATGTAGTTAGGGAAAAAAGGCAGGTTAATGCACCGAGAACTGTTAGAAAGCTAGCACTCCCTTTGAACCGTTTGTACTTATCCTTGCATCCCCCCCGGGTAATCCTGGAAATTCTTGGTGTGCGTGTACATTTAGCGCCCGGTCCTCCAAATCCTGCCCCTTTTTTAGACCAAAAAATTTCATTTTCCATACCCGTTTTCAGATCTGGCCTCTATGAAATTATCAGTGGCACTATGGCTGTACGAGGGAGTACACCCCTAGTCTCGCACCCTAGTGATCAGTGGCTTTAAATCGCAATTTAATGTGATTCCCAGTCAGCTCTTGATGATAATCTGATGATTCTGATTTAGGTGATCCCCAAGAGCTTCAAAATCCGATTATAATACGCAACCGGTCACTTCACACTTACCTTTCAGTTCGTAATAGTCTCTCAATCCATCGTAAATTAATTGGTGATGTAGGCAGGATGAACCCATTAGAAAACAATCATTTTTAGTAACCTCATACTCAAATGAGCTACAATTGAAGTTAAGTTGCTCCGTAACTTGCAGGCATAACCGAGCACACTCCGTAGTTGATAACTCTTGAAATGAAAATTTTTTGGAAACTTGCAGCCGCTGATGCAGAAAAAATGAAAACTCGGCCAGTGGGTCGTCAGCTCTGGCTGGCTTTAAATTCTGTTCTAAATAAAACAATCGAAAATTTTTTTTCACATAATGTCTTTTACACCTTTCATCCATTTCTGAAGCATAAGGGGATACAGATCTGTTAGATTATCCTAGTACTGTCTGCGATTCTACCGTGAACTACTTGCCAAATGTGACTCAAGCATTTCAAAGCAATTTAAATTAGAAGTGCAATTAGAAAATCCATTTGTTAAAACTGATCTTATCAAGTGCAACTTAGCACGCAGCAGTGTCAGTGCACTTGGTTAGAAAAGAAAGTGATCTCATTTGTTTTTCTTTTCATTTTAACCACTATACTTGTAGTACTTGCTTTAAAAAGAAACATTCAAGTTTTCCGATTGAGAAATAAAAAGCAAAATTAAAGGAACAAAATTGCGCTTTTCATGTTTTAGTTTTAACTTTTTATTTTGTCTTCGGTGTTCAGTGTTTTGAAATTCACATTATGTTTAATCCTGCTTAATAAAGTTTAAATTCTGTAGTTTCTTAAATTGTGGTTTTGGTGGTTCGTGCATAAAAATCTCCTGTTAGGAGAACGCAAGCTGTGATAATAGAACTTTCCATCTGCTTCCGACGATTCTTTTAGCTCTGTCGCTCTTGGCTCGAGTCAAACTTATCTCATTCACATATTTATATGAATATGGACCTTTCAACAGTTATCAAATAGCATTTCTAATTTGACAAATCACTATCCACAGGGAACTTGATTACGTGGGTTCTGAAAATTTTGTTTTGACACAATAATAACTTTTCTTACAATATAGTCAAATATTAAAATCGACGCCTATTATAGTGTTTAAACAATGGTTCTCAGTTAAACGATAAAAAATGCGATAAGCTTATACAAATTGCTAGTCTTCTAATGTATTTTAAACAAATGTATGTATCTTTTTCTGCGGGATTGACATTATGTCTTAAACACAATTTAATTAACAGACAGGCACGAAACGATTTTTTTCTTTTTCTTTTAATTCAAAATATTACTAGCTCGGGAAAAGCTAAATACTGCAAATATTATAAAGAATTTTTGTGTTGCAACTGGATTTTTATACCATAACGCTATGATTATAATAAATATTGCATGTTTGAAGGACGCCAAATAAACGAATCACACTCACTTGTGCATCGCCTGTGTAAAACATATCCGCTTGTAGTTATATTTATTAATCCTGTTTCTTGAATTTACTTAGATTTTTTCAGTTCAAGGAGAGTTTTTTTTTTGCTGTCTTTATTGAATTTTCCGGGATTGCCTCTATACCACTGGTAAGGTTTTAACTATTGTTCAACACTGATTGCGCGTTACGAAAAGCCGGCATATGCTATCTAGTCAACCTTGACAGGGAAAACAGTTGCAGCATAAAAAGGTTTCAAAAAGGAATCGCTCCCTTTGGCTGGATAAACATATATTTACCTTCACAAAAAAGCAATTGCCGTCCGTTCACCAAACCCAAACATAAAACCAGACTTACAACCTGTCGAAAAGAAAAACATCAACACTTTAAGCCGTGAAAAAATTACACTGACTTCACCTTGAAAACTCAAACGATACCTTTTTCACTGTCATCGCGAATTTATCCTTTGGTTCCAATATTGGCCCCTTATGGCTTGATTCTTGTTACCAGCTTCATGGCTTATTGTCAGATGTATTCTTTTAAACCAATAGAAAGCGGCTTTACTCGATAGCATAACACTTGAGACAAGTCTGTAGAAGAACAGAAAACTAAGTAATATATTCAGTCACATTAAATATTTAGAAGGCATCCCGACTTTCAATTTATCAATTGCGCATATGTTCGTTTCACTTAACACTCGAAGGACCGTCTATATTGAAAGAAATCTTTCCTTCAGATCAAAAAGGCCCACGTCAGCATTTTTAAGCTTTGCGTTCAATGTACCAAGGTGAAAGCAAAGCGAGGAAGTAATCACATATTGTAACCACAGATATTGTGTATGTTTCAAAATCATGGTTTCTGTAAATTAAAATGATATTGAAATGATTGCTGAACACAAGGCAAGGAATTAATAGAATTTATTTATATATTTTTTCTTTGGTTGCAAATGAATCATTTGAAGTACCAGTAGCAAGCTATGATTACACTTCAGTTGTGATGATAATATTTATTGACCCAGAGATTTAGAAAAATAAAACTATAAAATATATCTCACCAGCATGATTTTCAGCAGTCACCCTGTTGATTATCATAGCACTTTAACATGCTTGATAACTATGGAAACTTGATTTGAATGTATTTCAGAGAACGCTAAATATACATTTCCATAATTATAAAATGAATGGAATTTGAGAGGTCTTAACTTAATGTGAGATCTTTCGCATCTATATAAACGGCCAGGAAAGCTTCTTCATGTATCAGTCGACTGATTGAAAATAATGAGTTTTTTTTACAACGTGTTGCTTATTGATTCTTAGTGTTTACGCATTCCGAACAGGGCAAGCAGTGGTGATGAGACGATGGTGGTGGCGGCGGCGGTAAAAGACCGGGAATGGAAGAAATGGAAGAGTTACCATGGCTATTGTTTCTTAAGCTTTGCTGTGGATTTATTGAGATTGAGTTATTGTAAGATGTGTTTAATGATATCAATATTTTACGCTGTATTACCAAATTTTTTATTTGTTTTAATTTCGATTCATGTTGAAGAAAATTTGAGATGGTAGAATCAAAATTCCCATTGTCCGACCAATTGGACTTGAACAAAAATAAAAGGAAGGCTACAGTAACAATCAATTTAGCAAATGTTCAAACGTACGCTAGTCCGACCCCATGCCCGGTGAAAAAGAAGAAGGTGTAAAATACCTGTCAGTTTAGCAATTATTTTATGTTGCTGAGCATGATCTCAATAATTATGCAGATCGAGGAGGGTGTTTTCCGCCGAGGTCAAAAGGCCTTCAAAATAATACGCACTTTAAAACATGCTTCAAGCTTAGTTCCCGTCTTTATTTAGCTTTTTCTGGGCAAATTCAGATTACAAAGGGATATCAGGAACCCATTATTTAAATAGCAGTTATCGTCTGTTGAGTTGTAGTTTCTTTTTGCGCGTGGTTTTAGGCAGAAGCGAGTTGCAAAACGCATGAAATTAGAATTTTCCCGCCACTTTCTCCAGTTCTACCAAAAGAAGTGAGCTGACGCAATCTCGTCTCCAGGGCTTCTCGGTTTTCATGCCCTTTCTGGCAATAACCGGTACTATTGATGTTATTATATTTTATCCTATATCGCAAACTTTTACCTTTGTCCAGCCTACGTGGTTATGAAGAATAAGCCGCAGGATTTGAGCCAATCAGAAACGGAAAATATTTGTATGAATATAATAATATAAATTAATAGTATTTATTCTTACAATTAGAAAGTAAAATTGCCCTGAGACCTTCATTGGGAAAACAAAGTAAACAAGCTAAAGATGACTATCAATCGATTTGTTTGAAATTAATACTAGTCATAGCCAAAAGTTAGGGAATGCGGAGGATTTGCAGGTCTTATTAGTCTTGTCAACAACGTATACTATATTAATACGTTACTTTCTCTTTCCCAATGTGTACTAATGGCTTCATTCTTATTCTCTTTTGAATTTTTATCATGATCTTACAATTCAGAAGTGTCCTAAAATTGTTTCTTCACATTAATATTTCTGAAAGGCAGTTATTTTCACTTAAACAAAACACTCATATGATATACTAAACGGGAACAGGAAACGGCTTTTTAGAGAAAGAGACTGGGGACTCGTGTCTTGCGGTCCGCTTTTTCTTTCGATTTTTCGGCGTAGACGAGCTAGAAGAATTCCACGAAGACATAGTGACGTCACGTCGAGAACGTGATGGAACGGACTTTTTTTTTTTTCGAATAGAGTCCACACTCGGTGGTAACATTTTTGTTTCAGATTTTTTTTCGACCTCAGCGGTGTCCAGGCCGACTTTTTCCCGATTACTGGAATAAGACTGCTGATTTCTGGGAAAGCCTTAGATCGTTCCGATCGTCTCAGTCGACTGCTGAGAGCGTTTTTATATGATCGCTTCAAAATTTACTTGATCGTCCCGATCGTCCGGATAGAACTCAATTCCAGTCAAGCGATCGAGGTCGTCTCAGACGTCTGGGTAGTTTGAGATCGTCCTGGCAGTGTTCCCATATGGTCGTTCTGATCGTCTGAACATTATTCGAGACGACTGGGACGATCGGGACGATCATATGCATGGAAACCAGGCTTTATCAAGTTCGCTGTAGCAAGCTCGTTCCATTCCCTTTAGTCAAAATCGCGCGGTCATTTCAGAAACGGATTGGGTTTGATCTTTTACATTTTTATAAAGGCTTGGGAAGAAAGATCTTTGCCAAATCTTACTTAAAAAGGTTGTTTGTGATGTTTTGTGAAGGTAAAACAACAAAAGAAAAATGTCAGTTTTTCTTTATTCTATCAAAGGCTTCGCACTTATAGCCTCGCTTCGAAACAAAGGCTTTGGGCAACTCGGAAATGGCCTATTGGACTTGTCCTTAGTTCTTATAAATAAAACTAAACAGAATCCAGTGTGAAGCTAGGCGAGATCAACTTCATTGTACTACTCAAATAGCAACAGTGTTTACAAAGTTCACGTTAAAAGAAAGTACTTTTATTAACATTACAATTTTGTACATAGATCAAAGGTCAAAATATTTAGGAACTGATAGTCGTTACCATGTTTTAATAATAATTAGAGAATTGAGTGTCAGATTATCATTAGATTTTAATGCACTAAGTCAAACTACAAACTACTTTCCTTCTTTTTGTTACGTCCTTACAATGTTTGTTTTCCTTCATGCTTGCGGAAATTTTTTTTGATACGTGCTGTGTAATCAAACGTTTTGTCACATCAGAAGGTAAAACTGCCATAACTAAACGGCATGCTATGTAAAGTCTCCTAAAGTGGACTAGCTTTCTGAAACGTTGGCTGGCATAACTTTCAAGAATTAAGATTGCCCAAATTGAACTACCAGGGGCAGCCAAGGAAGCGAAAAAAGAAACTCATAAAATAATAATTCTAGAGTGAAAATATAGATGAAGTTTGCAAACGCAAACCTACCAGTTTACATGAAAAAATGCTCACGAACAAATATTAGCTTCTGGGCACAGGAAAGTGCATTCAGTAATTTGATTAGAGAAGTATTCGTCAACATTCTTTTTTCATTGCCTGCCTCGCAGACGCTTTAAACCTTCTGTATATGGCCTCTGCGAATTAGTGCACAATAGAGAGTTTTAGATCCGAGTTTACCGAGAACCTCTAACCGCTGGAGGTCACGTGAGAAGTCTTTCGCTTCACGTTTGAGGTTTACGACGTGCGTTTTCAACGTGGCGAGCTGGGTTTTCACGTATGTCACTTACCTGAAAGCTTTTAGCGTATAATTCTTGTTTAATTCCACGCAATGATACAAAAATCTTGTGGAGCAAGTCTTTATCCATTAACAGAGGCACAAATTCGGGCGAAATGATGAATTTGATAAATCCTATTGGATCTTGAAAACAAGTGCCATTCATGGCTGCTGATTCAAATGGCGCCCGTGAAATTGCAAGAAGAACTAATGTAAGAATTTACAGCTCTTTGCTGCTATAGATAATCCAGTGTTGCCGTAAATTTCTTTTGTTTTCACTGACTGATTTTTCTTCTATTTCTAAATGGAAAAATAAACCAGAATCCACTTCTTTAATCCACCGCCAATCTAAATCAAATTATGTTTGAACGTCGAACCGCAATCGGGTAACCGCAAACCGCGGTTAGAGGTTCGCGGTAAACTCGGATCTAAAACTCTCTAATATCGTGTTCGAACCCCGCAGAGTCGCAATGATATATGTCGACGTTTTTGATTGGCTAGTTTCTTACGCGTTTTTGGATTAGTCCGATTTGAATTAAGTGTTGACAGGCCAAACACGACTATAGCTCGTGACAAGCGGCGGATTGAGCTTGTGATAGTGTGGAACGTGACCTTAGAGTCAGCTTGAGCAATAGAGGTTTTTCTTGCTCTCCTTTTGCGTAGTTTATGCAGTGCCTGGAGTATTCTACACTTTGACTGAGCAAATTTTTTTTTGCCACCCTGAGTCTCGCATTTAGAGGTTATGAAGCTGGTCTGTTTCATGCATATTTAGTAATTAGTTACTGTGGTTTATGTTTCGGCAAATGTTTTCTGACAAGATGTGATCACGGATGCAGTTTCTTTTACCTCTGTTAAAGCCTTAAGCTTTTTTATTGTGGCTAAATAACCTTAGTCTCGTTGGTTTTCTCCTAAATGCATGGACCTGAATAGCTACATTTGTGCAGGTTTTTTTTTGGCCGTGAATATCATGATTTCCTACTTTGTTTTGACGCTAGACCTGCTCTTTCATTGTTTACTGTAAACAATTCTTGCCAACTCCTTTGACATGTCACTGCGCTCAACCGTCACGCACACGTAAGAATTAGGCCAATCGTGAGGCTTATGAGAAACCCGCCTATCAGAAACGCTCACATATGTCCTTGCGACTCTGCAGGACATTAGAACGAGTTTTTGTGCACTAATTCGCAGACGGACGGACTATAGCTACGAGTGTGTGGGCCGGCTGCAACGCAGGCTATTTTTTCATTGCTCAATCCGAACGTGTTTTCCGGTTGCCTTGTGTCTTTACTTGGTGATCAAATTCATCTGTTATGACATACGAATTTGGATCACAGCTCACAATCCCTGTGGCTTTACTTACCGCCAGAGTGTTTGGAAACTGAAACGTTTTCGTTGATCACAAAGATCCGAAAGTTTTTACACTTAATCTATCATATTCAAAACTTTTAAAATTACATGGAAGTTACCCTCTCTTGACATAACTCAACCCAGGTCCTGTTAAGCGTAAAACGTTATTCCTGCACTTAGTTACTAAGCGCAGAATCAGGGTGATTAAAGTAGTATATCCAGTAAAAAATTATAAATGAGAAGTAAATCACTGGAAAAACAACTCTGGACACGCAGTCGATCCAATGATTCTTAACATTTTCTGGCGTCTTGGGCGGCTCCTTGTCAATCATCTTGCTGTCTCCGTTTAAAGGCGTCATGGGAAGTTCATCTGGTTTGTTCTGTCTATCCGTTAAGCCCACAAGGGTGTCAGGAGGAATCTCCTAGAAATGATCCAATCGATTAAACATATTCTTAAACTACTTTTTAAATAATAATGGAAAAATTGCTGCTTGCCAAAAGAATATTGGTATTAGATATATATAAGAGAGGATAAAGGGGACACAGAAGGCATCCCTCATACACACCCTATTCCATAGGTAATTCGTCTCGAGTTATTTTTAGAATCGGGATAAAGTTACCTCGCGCACTGCGTGGATGTTTCGTGGAGGTTTCGCATGATTAAACGCCGTGCAAAACATGTCGGGCGAAAGGCAATGAGAGCATTTCTGAATATTGAAGCGAAATGAGTCGGCGCTCACCTAGGAAAAGGGAATCGCTGGACTCCTTGACAACCCGTGAAATCAGTTTAACTCGAAGTTGTCGTAACCTCAGTGCTTTAATAAAATGAGAAATTTCGCCGGTCTATTGAAATCGGATTAAATTAACTGCAAAAACCGTGGACGAAGATCCGCTAGTTGTAAACGTTGGATCTCTAGAAAAGAGATCCCTATTGAAACCGGTCGTTTGTACAATAAAGCAAGTAGGACGCCAAGTGTTATTTTTGTTGAATAGTAAAAGACTAATAAAAGAATAAATATCAAACCACATATTGCTCTCTTCAAACTGTAAATTATAAATGAATCTGAGAGAATATTCAGCGTGCTAAGGATTTCCGTGCCGTACTGTTAGCTCTGTACAAGAGAGGAAGGGCGATTCTTTTTCAATTTCCATTTCGCTGACACCGCTTTAGTAGGAATCTCTCTTTAGTCGTTTTCGTCGACAAAACGAATAGCAATATCGCTCTCCGACTCTTGTGCCATTTTTTTCAGCGTGAATTCGTGAAGGACGCGTGGCTCTGAGCGTGGGTCATCCACGTGAAACACATTCGCGCTATGTGATTGGCTGTTGTCTAATCCCCCTTGGGATCTGTGGTCTTAAAAATAACTCGAGAAGAATTACCTATGGAATACGGTATGTATGGAGCATGCCTTCTCTGTCCCCTTTATCCTCTCTTGATATATATCATTAGTTAATGGGATTGAAACAAACTGACCCAAAAAAATAAAGCATCAGTAAGCAAGCTAATCAAACCAAATTACGCTATGCTTTATGTCTTTGGGACAAATAAACATCTATAACTCATTTTTACAACTAAAATTTAATACATTTATGTTGACTGCTTTTAAGTGGCTGCAAAAAGGTTCTAAAATGAAGAACTTCCGTTTATTTCAAGTGTTCACTCTGATAGCGTTTTTACTCACGTGGAAAGCATTTAAGCAAAATTTCTTGGAACAAGACATTATTTTGGAACAGCAATATGGTCGCCGTGACGTCATGTGGAAACGCTCTTTTGTCTGAAAAGAGCTCAAAGAGTCAACACGTTACCTTGTATAATGACTTCATCTTTTCATTGCTTACTTCTTTTCGTCTTTGGCTGCAGAAACGTGGATCCGTATTAAGCACAAGGATGTATTCCAGTAGTGCCATAAATATAAAACCCAGTGAAGTCATCAGGAAGTAATCGATAGCTTTACTGTAACTTACCTACCAAAAAGCCAAATTTAAGCCATTAGTATTAAGGCTTGTTTTCACTTGCGTCGAACGTTCAGACTAACGCACTTTATAATCTCAGTGCTTATGCACGCGTCTTTAAATTGTGCCACACAAGTAAGCCAGGATAATAAGGATAGAGATAAAGAAAAGAAGCAACATGACAAAACTGTAGTGTTTGCATATAATTATGTATCATTAGAACCTATACGCCAAAAAGGAAGCTGGGAGTATTGTTGTAGGCGGCATGATATTGACGTTAAAAGTGATGATGAGTCAGAAGAAACCGTGACCGCTTCAAAGTTATAACCTTAAACACCAAGTTATACTTCTGAAACCGCATATTTTTCCTTCTTTTTGTGCCTATCGTGTCAATTTATTCTTGTGCAAAAACAAAACTTTTTCTCTTAAAAATATTTTTTTTTGTCACAAGGCGTTAAATAAAGTTAACTATAATGTCTGACCCCTGGAGAAACATTGAAGTTCTCGGCAGACAAAATTAACAAGTTTCTCGAGGGACCAGTAGTTTTGAAAGTAATCTGTTATCCCACGAAGAAAAGTTCTTAGTATGTGAACAATTTTTATAACGTAAATTGCAACGAGCTTCAACATTCGCCGGTAACTGTGACTTGGTAGATTCTTGATAGATTCTTGATAGATTCTACAGTACGTTGCCCCGCTCAGTGCGAAGTAACTCACTGGGGCGCTACTATGGGGTAAAATTTCAAGGTATATAGGAAAAGGCCACAATTTTAAAATGTCTATTTAGAGGTAAATGTCTTGAAGACAGGGCTTCTTTGACTACTTTGCAGACTCTCAGAATTTACTTGGGGAACTAACACTGCGTATCGTACGCCCCAGATCGTGTCACTGCGTTATTGGGTTCTATCAAACTCGCAGTGCTTATCTTTTATTGCAGTATCTGCGTTAATGTTCTTGTTTGCTATTTCAGTAAAATTACCTTGGGCATATTGGAGTTGACCGAGCCATACAGCAAAATGGTAGTTAGAATAGTTGTTATGGAGAGAGCTACTCGTGCCGGAACAGCAGAACGGTCGATCCAAAAGCAGCACCAACTTAGAATCACAAGAACCACTGCTGGCATAAAGGTGGTGGTAATGAAGTACGACACACGTCTCTTGAAGGTAAAAAATGCTTGTAGACTAGTAAAGGATCCTTTATTTACAGACAAAAAGACAAACGCTAGTCTGTGCATGTAGAGAATAACTAATTTTAAAGTCCGTAAAATCAAATTTAAAAAATAAAGAGCCAAATGACCTAAACGAAAATGCTACAAATTTTATCTTAACTGATTAAAATTGCTTGCCTTTACTGTTGGTGTTTGCCTTAGTCGACGTTTTGGCTCCGACAAATTCAAACTGAGCCATTTCCTTGGAGAAAATCTCAACACCCTGTGACTTGCCTCCTTTCCATCGGTAATCAACATCTTCTGTGGTATGTGCATCTGAAACGTGGAAGATATTTTTTATCACTAATGAGGAGCCCATCACATGGAATGAATGAGCGCGTGCGTGAGCTCCCAGGTTAAGCTATGCTTCAGTTAGTATAATATTTACTGCAGATTATGCTTGCCTAATCAGCTTTGCAGTAGTCTTTGGACTTCTTGTTCTTGTTTCTTTATATTTTGGCTGATTTGATCTCTTTTCTAGAGATCCAACGTTTACAACTAGCAGGATCTTCGTCCACGGTTTTTGCAGCTAATTTAATCCTAGTAATGTGCCCGTTTATCTTAACGAATATAAATCTTGGTTTTTTCTGATTATGTTACTACAGCAGTGCTGTAGTAAGGAGTTTTCAGTATTTATGGTCAGCGGTTGTTACCATTTTGCTTAGGACTCGTGCTAGTTGCCGCCATGTTCTTGTTTATCACATGTGTGATTTAGGTTTACAATCCATGTAATCCTTCGCTCATCCGTATCGTGTAAGGCAGACTAAGTTGTTATCTGAAGAACTGAAGAGTTAAAGATTATTTGGATATAAAAGAAAAGATCTGACGATTTGAGTTTTTCTCTTTTTCTTGTGAATAACAACGAAACTCCTTCGGATGCCAAGTACGACTTTCGAGGGCAGCCACAGATTAGATTTCAAACATGACAGAGGCCAACTCGAAAACCTGGGCCCCTTTGGCCACTGTGCACATCCTCTCTAGCTTTTCCGTTTATCAATATTTGCGTACATTTCTGTGACAAAATTATATATTCTCTATGTGTAAGATAAATTCATCTGCACAGTGCAAATAACGTTGAAGCTGAAGTTGGCATGTCGATCCATCACAAGTATAAGTGTCACAGCGTAGTCGACTTGCGGTCTTTTTTCAGATTTCATTCGTTGTGTTTATAATTTGATCGACTGTCGACTTTTTAAAGAGACTGACGCTCATGGTCCTCATTTCCAAGCTTGCAATAGGCCACTTCCGAGTTCCAAAAGCCCTTACTTTCAAAATGAGGCCAGTTGCACAACCATTCTTGTGAAAATGAGTTTTACTTGCATGAGAATCAAAAATGATTTCCATATCAAAGGCTGAGCACCTATCCTCGTTTTGAAACAGAGGCCCGGGGGAACTCGGAAATGGCCTGTTGATACGTGAGAAAAAATTAGTAAATAATAACAGGAGTGTTATTTGAGACACACAATTAAAAAGCCGATCAACGTACTTTAAATTATCAGGAAGCAAAGTATTGGCTCACCAAACGACTGCAGTTACTTTCACTTCAGACGTTTATTACTATAAAACAATCTTTAGGACATGAAAAAACATGATAAATCCAGGGTTATTAGGACAGAGAGATTGTACTTACAACTCTCTATAGTTAAAGGGCAAACTTGAATGTCCATTGGGTACATGCGAAGATTCATATCACATTGCGCTGTAAAAGTAATGCTAAAAAGAACAGAATATATGTCAAACCTTAAATCAACTTAGAGGTTGAAGGCCAATACATAAAAATATGAAACTTTCATCTTTACACAGTGCCGCTGTGGTAACCTTTTTGAGTTATCTTTGTTAATGGCGACTTGGTAAACGCCCAAAGTTGGGAGGTATACTCCCTAAAAAATCCAGTCGAGCCACCCTAAACAACAGAAGTTATAACCTGACAAATTCAGACATTTTTTTTATTCCAAAATAAATACTACGTATACCATCTATGGGAAAGACAGTATTAGATATATTGGTCCTTTAATATGCATGGTTCAAACTAAGTATGCTTTTTAAGAGTTCACAAACACCTGCTTCTTTTAAGAACCAGGTAAAAAAAGAGACATTGAGAAGCTCTATAAACTGACACCTGTAAGAACTGTCACCCGTGTAACTCTTATAATAATCAATGGGGCGGGCAGGGTTTCCGAGTTTGTTTATTCGTTTGTTTGTTTGACTGCAACAAGGCCAATGCTTGGCTTCCAGTTTAGAGTCAAGAATATACTTCACCAGGTGGTTCAAATCTCTCTATTTTTTAATCCCTGAGCTTCGGAACCAAGTGTGAATCAGTATTATTATTCAATCAAAATATTTTTCCATATCTGATTGGCTAAAATCCCACTCATCCTGAAACCAGCCCTGGAAAGGCACACGCTTGTTTTATTAGTTACTCGATGTGTTGCGGTTGCAAATAATAATAATCATAATCATAATCATAATCATAATCATAATCATAATCATAATCATAATCATAATCATAAATATTTACAATAACGTTTTAAATGTATGAGCGTTACCGGTCACTTTACCTTGTGCTGAAGTAGACTTTGCCATCTCCATGTATTTTTATTCTCATATTTTCTCGCGTTACACCATGATATTTTGCTGCTTTTACATTCCAGAAAAACGTATCTGGTGTCCAGATCATTTGAGTTGCATCTCCTGCCATATTGAAAGGAGTGCTCATATTATGTGCCAGTCTTGGGTCAGTCCACCATTGACGGAAGAATATATCCATTGTGTATTCCTTTATAGGTAAAAGGTCAGGATTAATAGATTAAGCTGACCTCACACTCAGCAATCAATTCAATTTAATGAGTTTTGTTATCCAAGTATAAGAACCAATAATAATAATGAAAATAATAATATTAATAATAATAATAATAATAACGATAATAATCCACAAAGATTAGCTATAGATGAGACTGTTTTTGACTACATAAATATTGATCTCCATTTTAAATGGTTATCATTGATTTCTACTATTTTATTATTCATTTTATTCGCAACTTAACTGTTTTTTTAATGCTTTTATACATAGTTTAATTGCAAAGGCTATAGAGCACTAAAGTGATGACGTCATAAAAATGAAATTTCTGAAATTATGGGATTTGTCAGGATATTCTGAAAGAACAATGTTCAAGAGGCCTACTTGCCAAAAATGAGCATTTCGCGGCAAATTGTCTCTGAGATCGTAGGCCAGTTATACTCAGAAAACTCCATACAAACCCTTGTAATTTTTTTTTTGGGTCGACCCAAAAAAAATTGAGGAGGGTTTGTATGGAGTTTTGTAAGCATAACTGGGCTACGATCTCAGAGACAATTTGCCCCCAAATGCTCATTTTTGGCAAGTAGGCCTCTTGGACATTGTTCTTTCAAAATATCCTGACAAATCCCATAATTTCAGAAATTTCATTTTTATGACGTCACACTTTAGTACTCTATCGGGCTCATAATTGCACTTTATAAAAGACGATAATTTTACTATAAAGTCTTCCATAAAAAATAATAATGGCAATTGCCACTAATAATGATGACAATTATGACAATTTAAGCAAATAGCTGGTTTACAGGTTGCTTTCGAACTTATGAAGAAGCAAGATAGATGTAAATGATCAACAATACAGGGAGTAACCGCGCGACATCATGTAAACTAATCAAATCTAGAGTGCCTCTTACCATCTGAGCTTCTTTAATTTCCCCAATTGAGATAATTTTGAATTCTACATCAACCATAACTGGTGGACCTGTGAGAGAAATCATATACATGAAATGTACGTTTTTTTAATTTTATCCCCTTTTAGACTGAAAGTTTGTGTCCTTTGGGTCCGCACTTACTCTATATTTCTCTCCTCCTTAATTCATCTCTAGAATGTCGAAGCTGTGACAACGAGAATCGAAGAATAATCGTAGAATATAAAATTGCTCCTCAAGGGTAGCTTAACTGAGTCGATGAACGCGGCTGTGAAAGGACAGTAAACTATATACTAATTACAAGCTGCTCTCACCTCCTGCGTTTGGTCGCACCTTCTTATCGTGTACTGCTAAAGCTTCATTTATTTTCTGTGAAAGTTTTAAGGCCAGCTCCATGGATTTCGCATAGTCTTCCAGTGCTCTTTAATGAAGAGAAAAACTACCTGATTATAATATACGACGCAGGCGGCAAGCTGCCATACTAGCACAAAACTGGGCTTCCGAGAAGAGTGCATTGAGGTCATTTTTCTCTTGACCTCGTATTTTCTCATTTAGCGAAGATAGGTAGATGTTTAGTGGTATAGAAGAAAATACTAGCCGATAATATTATATTTTGCCCACTTAAGGAACCAATGAAATAAATGAACTGCAAGTTTTTAACGTTACAATTTAGTTTTTGATCTCATATTTCTCTTGACCTCCCGTCTGCTGGCCATAACATGGTCAACATTCCATGAAAGTTTTATCCTTTACATTTTTCCTAGTTATTTGAAAAAATTAAAAAACATATTTAATCAAAGACTGATCCGAATAGTAAAACGGCTTAAAGTTGGCACTCTACGCTGACCTTTTTTGGCCTTATACCGTTCAGACCATTGAGCAAGATCAATATTGTCACAATTTCTTTGAAAAATTTGACATTATTTCTCTTTTCGGCCAAAACGTTTTGAAGAGGCTTCTTGCATACAGTCACAAAAAATTAAATATTCTGCCTTTCTTCGAGTTGTAATTAAACAACTCTATCCTGCTAACGATGCCATCTACTTAACAGTATGAAAGAGATCACTTCATCAGGTTACTCAAAAACGAACTGGCGTCATTTTACTTCAAAATCACTTAGTACCTAGTTGTGCTTTCTTTTTGTCAATTAAAAGAGATGAACAGGTTATTTTTTCTTTTTCGAAAATAGAGAATAAGGCGGGACAGAAATCACTCTTTCCTTTAGTTTTTTTATGCTATGAATGTACCCATATTAATTTCCTCTATCGCTACTGTTTTTGACACAAACAACATGTCGAATAGTCGCCGCTTAATAATAAGCCCATTTTGCTGTTCTTCAAAATTCACTTGAAACATTCAACGCGGACTTAAAAATGCTTGTAGTACACGATAGAGAAAATGGAACAAGAAAAATCCAACCCCTGGATAGAAAATTAGGGACTAATAATTAAATTTCCGTCAGTAATCTTAGCGAAATAATGAAAGTACCGCTAGAGGATAGATTAAAACTTCGTTTCAAGGAAATTTTTGCAGTACTCGCCCTTATCCCTGACAGGCAAAGTTTAAGTCAAAATTATCTTTAAACATAGATTTGTATAAGGGTCTGATTACTTCTCTTTTTCTTCAGCTTCATCAGATCTTCTAACAATAAGCGGAAGCAACATGAGGACTAATGTCATCGTGTAAGCCCTCATGATGGCAGGTGAAGTCCTGTCTTCAGCAGTCTGTTAAAAGAAATATAGTTGAGCTGTTTACTTGTCTTGGATAGTAAAGTCAAATAGTGAAGGAGAGGTTCATTTCACCAAATTTCCAGTTTACCAAATGATAAAATAGATTAAAACCGCATATCAGACTTGCAAAACGGAAAAATAGATTTCATTAATTTTTTGTACCGCTCAAAGGGCACTGAAAATGGTGTAGTTCACCGAAATGTTTATAATAAACGCGCTAAAATCAATGCGCAACACTTGTGGCCTGAATTTGAGGTGTCATTATTTTTTGATTGTACATTGCGTCGGCGAAATTTGACGAGAACGTTTTAAAAATGCATACATAAATGTGAGTGACGAATGTTTAAGACTTGAGCCGAATTAGATTGACAATCAATTTGAAAGTATTATCTTAAAACGTTTAAAAGATTGGTGGAAAGCCGTCTGTGTATTTCTTTCTCAAGAATGTAGAATCTGTGTACTATAATTTCTACAGTTATGCAAATCATTTCTTCCCACATTTTCCTACATTCAATAAAAATACGTTTAATTGTAATCTCCTTCTGGCTTCCTTTGTACGTATTCTCTGTGGGATGTTAGATAGCTTTAGCCATTTCAGAGCTTGCTGATAGAACGTTTTTTTTTTCTCTAACACAAAGCCTTTTCCGAAAAATTCATTGCATTATAACCACCACCACCATCATTGTTACTTAATTTGGCGCCAAAAAAATTCAGTTTCCAACAGGTGCGGTAACCCAACAAAATAAACCACGATAAAGTTTAATTCGTTAATGTTACCAAATACTATGTCCTGTTTGTGTTTCCGGCGTTTGTTCTTAAAGCCTATTATATAATAAGTTAAAAAGGTAGCCAGCTCATCTTCATGTAGGTTTATTCTTTTTTAATGGAAAAAGAGAAAAAAGACTTGATGCCTTACGAGCTATTGATACGTTACTGATCAGTTACATTTCCCTTGAGATAAGGTAAGTCAGAACGCAGTTACACAACTTTATTACCAAATTTTCGTTTAAAGAAGCCTTTTTTATTCAAAAATTTCAAACATCTTTAATTTATTATCTTTTATATAATTAACTAGTGTTTAAACAGTCAGATAAGAAGAATACCTCTAGTCAACAGAATGCAACCTGCTTTGAAATGTCAGTTGACAAAGTTGCGTTCTTTTAACCAAAAAATACAAAATAAAGTGCTTTGAGTAGTCTGTATGTAAATTTCCTTGATAAATCACCGTCAACTCTTTACAAGGCATAGCAAAGTATAACAACCAATATTTGCAATTATTAAATTTTTATAAAATCTAACGTGATTTTTCATTAACGTAAAATTGACAGATATGCCCAGTATGCACAATTTTTAATGGCGTTGACTGCAATTCTCTTCACATAATACTATATAATTAAAAAGTGACTTTATATTGTGAACTGAGTTTGGGTTTCTAGGTCTCCCTCTCTGTGATTTGCCACCTGGTTGAGTCATTTCCAAAACAGCACAGTTTACTCTCTGTCGAGTTCCTACGAGACGCATTACCAGACACCAATAGCAGGTGTTTTTAAAAGCTCGTCTCAGACGATTGCTCAACATCAGTTACAAAAAGACTTTTAAAACTTCAAAGCCATAGCGACACGTTCACTGGGAATAAAGATGAAGACAAATATGACAATCGTCTTATTTGTCTCATTATCCGTAACAGTAAATTGCCCGTGCGAGTGTGATGGTAAGTCTTGAAAGCGTGAATAAATTACCAAATGCAAGGGTTATTCTTGCAGCTGAAAAATGGATGGTTAGAAGTACTGGAGTTGGTGGTCTTATTTCTCTTCAAAACGGGAACCTGCGACGCTAAAAACGATTGACAGTTTTTCGAAGAAGCTATATTTTTCTTTGTTTCTAAAAGAGAGGGACAAATACAAAGTAAGTTTGATGAATAGAAGTTCTTTAATATCACCGCTTACTTAGCTTAAAATTGTTCTTCTTAAAATGCTAACTGTATTCGCCATAAGTTTCTGATTACTCTGTTTCTTGCAATTAAGCTTTTGGTGGGAACATCCTTTCAGATAGGAGATAGTCCGGTCGGCAGTCTTCCTCTATTTGTGCGTCAACTTTCACAAATGTGTAATTAGCGTAGCATTTTGAGGTTAAATTTGACCAGCATTTTGTGCAGCGAGTTCTACGGTCACGATTGCCTTCAAACTTGCAGATGTAAAACTAGAGAGGTCTGAGGCTTATTTGCTGAAGTTAGGGAAAAATCCGTCGTGGGGTTTCGAAGTCATTTACATTTTTCGTAAAAATGCGTTTATAAATATATGCCGATATCTCAAAGGTTTTTATAACTGCAAGAAAATAAATAACATTTTCTGAAAGTTCCATTTTTGTTTAATGAAGGATGCCAAAAATCATAGAAATCGGTTGAATCTTTCATTCTGAAAAACGCAAATCAAAATATAACCAACGCTTTTAAATAGGTTCGGGCCACCTTAGTGTGAGATCTTTCGCGTCTAGCCAGGAAGATCATTGACGTATCAGTCGACTTATTGAAAATAATGAGTTTTTTTGCTACGTATTGTTTATAGATGGTTTTCACAGTGACGTCATCAAATTGTAAAGTCAAAATAGCGGGGCTTTACGAATTCTTATTTACACTAGGTTGAAGATAGACAAAAAATAAGTCTTTGTACAACTTTCCAGTCCCGTAGCAAAGTGAACTCCAGATGTTTTTGTTGATTTCCGGCGGCCATATTGGTGCACCAAAACGGTACATCAATATGGCGTCTCCATACAAAGCTCCACAAAGGTGCGTGAAACGTTTCGGCAAATAACTCAGAAACTGTGGGCCACAAAGACCTGAGACTTGGACAAATTGTTTATATATTAGTCTTTTATAACATCTCATTTTCTTAGCTTCTGCCACTCAACGGTTTCCAATTTATTTCTTTGTTGCGTGACAGTGAAGACGATCTATTGATTCTTAGTGTTTACGCAGTCCAAACTGGACAAGCAGTGGTGATGAGATGATGGTGGCGGCGGTGGTAAAGACTGTGAATGGAAGAAATGGAAGAGTTACCACAAGAGACATCATAAATTAGGATTATGGCTTTTTAACTGTTTCTTGAGCTTTGCTGTGGATTTATTGAAATTAAGTTATTGTAAGATGTGTCTAACGATATCAATATCCGTTACACTGAATAACCGAGATTTTTTATTTGTTTTAATTTCGAGTCATGTTGAAAAACATTTGAGATGATAGAATCAAAATTCCTTTTGTCAGGCCAATTGAACACGAACAAAAATAATACGCTTTTTGAAACATGCTTTAAGCTTAGTCCCCGTCTTGTCTTTTTCTGGGCAAATTCAGATTACAAAGAGATGTCAGGAACCCATTCTTCAAATAGCAGTTGTCGTCCCATCTGGCGATGTTATTCTATTTTACCCTATATCGCAAACTTTTTCCTTCGTCAACACTAGAATAACCCACGGGATTTGAGCCAATCAGAAACGGAAAATATTTGCATGAATATAATAATGTAAATAATAGTATTTATTCTTACAATTAGAAAGTAAAATTGCCCTGAGACCTTCATTGGCAAAACAAAGCAAACAAGCTAAAAATATTTATCGATCGATTTGTTTCAGATAAATACTAGTCATAAAAAAAGGTTAGGGAGTGCGGGAGATTTGCAGGTTTCTGATCGTTTGTCAAAGGCTGGTGCTTTGCGTACGTTTCACGTGAAGATCCAGTTACACGCACGATCAGATGATGAGTAGTGATAAAGGATACAAACGTGCGTGATCAGATTGCGTTCTATGCATTCCCCTCTAAGTGGAAGTCCAGTGACGAATGCTGGCTACAGAAGTGTCACATATGCGTAATAATAACCTAGACTTAGGATTGCGGGCCCCTTTGGTACCTTTCAGTGACAGCTAAATAAGGTCTTATTTAATCTTGTTAACGACGTATATATCCGTTACTTTCTCTTTCCCAATGTGTAAAAATAGCTTCATTCTTATTCTCTTTTGAATTTTTATTATGATCTTACAGTTCAGAAGCGTCCTAAAATACTGCTGAAAGGCAGTTATTTTAACTTAAAACAAAATACTCATGTGTTATATATACTAAACAGGAACAGGAAACGGCCGTTTAGAGAAAGAGACTGGGGTAAGGCTAACAAAAGATCACATAAATTCCTGGACGAATTGCTAAACGTATTTATTGCAATGATTTACTGTCACTTTTATGGCAACCATTTACAGGAGAAATGAGCAGAGATGGGCCATACGTTCACCATTCGATCCTCTGGATCCTCTGGATCTGTTCTTAATCTTGTCACTTTAGACTACTTAAGCCCTGGTTTCCATATGATCTTCCCGATCGCCACAGTCGTTTCAAAAAATTTCGAGACGATCCGAACGACTGGGACGATTTTAATTTCAATACAATCGCCTCGATCGCCCCCAAAACAAGAAGCGCCTGGTGGTCAGCGATGTTTCTGGGTCGGACGATGGAATTTTTGCGCGTGTTTCGCAAACAAGCCGAATATAATGGTGGATTTTAATCGCAGAGCAAACCTCTTGTCTTACCATCCGCTTTTTCTCTCGGCGTAGAAGAGTTCCACGAAGACATAGTGACGTCACCTCGAAAACTTGATAGAACGGACTTTTTTTGTTTAAATAGCGCCCTAAAATAGCGCCCACTCGGTGGGAATATTTTTGTTTAATTTTTTTTTTCTACTTCAGCGGCGTCCAGCCCGAATTTTTTCCCGATTGATAAGGCTGATGGTTTCTGGGATAGCCTTAGATCGTTCCGATCGTCCCAGTTGTCTGCTGAGAGCGTTTTTATATAATCGCTTCAAAATTTACTTGATCGTCCCGATCGTCCGGATAGAACTCAATTCTATTCTAGCGATCGAGGTCGTCTCAGACGTCTGGGTCGTTTGAGATCGTCCTGGCAGTGTTCCCCATATGGTCGTCCCGCTCGTCTGAACATTATTCGAGACGACTGGGACGATCGGGACGATCATATGCATGGAAACAAGGCTTTAGCAAGTTGTTTGCTGTAGCAAGCTCGTTCCATTCCCTCTAGCCAAAATCGCGCGGTCATTTCAGAAACGGATTGGGTTTGATCTTTATTGGGTTTGATCTTTATCTTTATAAAGGCTTGGGAGGAAAAAATCTTTGCCAACTCTTACTTAGAAAGGTTATTTGTGATGTTTTGTGAAGGTAAAACAACAAAAGAAAAATGTCAGTTTTCTTTATTCTATCGTGCTTACAGCCTCGCTTCGAAACAGAGGCTTAAGGCAACTCGGAGATGGCCTTTTGGACTTTTCCTTAGTTCTATTATAAATAAAACTAAAAAGAATCCAGTGTAAAGCTAGGCGAGATCAACTTCATTGGACTTCTCAAGTAGCAATAGTGTTCACAAAGTTCACGTTAAAAGAAAGTACTTTTATTAACATTTCAATTTTGTACATAGATAATAAAGGTCAATATATTTAGGAATTGATAGTCGCTACCATGTTTTAATGATAACTAGAGAAATAATGCAATGAATCTGGTGTGTACTTATATTATGAATATAATGTTAATGTTAGCAGTTAAAGCTGTTGAGTGTCAGGTTATCATTAGATTTTAATGCAGTAATTTAAACTACGTTCCTTCTTTTTGTTACGTCCTTACAATGTTTGTTTTCCTTCATGCTTGCGGAATTTTTTGTTATACGTGCTGTGTAATCAAACGTTTTGTCACATCAGAAGGTAAAAACGAAGCTTAAAGTTTAAGGAGTTCATCCATAACTAAACGGCATGCTATGGAAAGGCTCCTAAAGTGGATCAGCTTTCTGAAACGTTAGCTGGCATAACTTTTAAGAGTTAAGATTTTAAAAAGCATGATTCCATGCCCAAATTGAAGTACCAGTGGCAGCCAAGGAGGTGAAAAAAGAACCTCATAAAATAATAATTCTAAAGTGAAAATAAAGATGAAATTTGCAAACGCAAACCTACCGGTCACATGAAAAAATGCTCACGAACCAGGTCAAATATTAGCTTCAGAGCATGAGAAAGTGCATTCAGTAATTTGATTAAAGAAGTATTCGTCAGCATTCTTTTCCATTGCGCAATCCAAACGTGTTTTCCGGTTACCTTGTGCCTTTACCTGGTGATCAAATTCATCTGTCATGACATACGAATTTGGATCACGGCTCACAATCCCTGTGGTTTTACTTACCGCCAGAGTGTTTGGAAACTGAAACGTTTTCGTTGATCACAAGATCTGAAAGATGTAACCAAGTTTTTACACTTAATCTATCATATTCAAAACTTTTAAAATTACATTGAAGTTACCCTCTCTTGACATAACTCAACCCAGGTCTTGTTAAGCGTAAACGTTATTCCTGTACTTTGTTACTGAGCGCAGAATCAGGGTGATTTATGTAGTATATCCAGTAAAAAATTATAAATGAGAAGTAAATCACTGGAAAAAGAACTCTGGATACGCAGTCGATCCAGTGATTCTTAATATTTTCCGGCGTCTTGGGCGGCTCCTTGTCAATCATCTTGCTGTCTCCGTTTAAGGGCATCATGGGAAGTTCATCTGGTTTGTTCTTTCCATCCATTAAGCCTACAAGGGTGTCGGGAGGAATCTCCTAGAAATGATAGAATCAATTAAATATTTTCCTAAACTACTTTTTTAATAATAATAGTAAAAAAATTACTGGTTGCCAAAATAGCGTTTGTGTCAGATATCTATCATTGGTTAACGGGATTGAAACAAACTGACAAAAAAAAGGTATCAGTAAGCAAGCTAATCAAACCAAGACTACGTTATGCTTTATGTCTTTGGGACCAAATAAACATCTATTACTCATTTTTACAACTAAAATTTAATACATTTATGTTGACTGCTTTAGTGGCTGCAAAAAGGTCTTAAATGAGGAACTTCGTTTTTATTTAAGTGTTTACACTGAGAGCGGTTCTCTAACGTGGCAGGCATCTATGCAAAATTTATAGGAAAAAAGGAAAGCTTTGCATCGTAAAAGAGTTTTTAAACTTCCACAGGATTTGATTTGGACACCAACATGGCCGCCGTGTCATTATTTTAGAGCACCAAAATGGCCGCCGTGACGTCATGTGGAAACGCTCTTTTAGGCTTAGCAACATAATTTCGGAAATTTGTTTTGGAATTTTAGACATCAAAAAGAATTTTAGAAATTCTCGGGAATTTCAGGGAAAAAATCGACAAATTCAAGGATTTTAGAGCAATTTGAACAGTCCATCCCACATTTTGGCAATTTCAAAGCAAAAACGTTAACAAAACGTTTTTTGTTGTATTCTTACCGTCCAAGGGCGCAGTCCGCTTAAATGCTACAGCAGTGTCTAGCGTACTGTCCAATGAGCACAACTAATCAGTGTTTTTCGTCAGAGTCGTCTACACTACAGCTTAGCAGCGGTTATTCATCAAAAAGGGCCCTCGCTATCAAAAAAGCCGACATTTTTGTGAATTTTTGGGAATTTTAGAGAGTTTTTGGAGAATTTAAGACATTTCGAAAATAATTTTAGAGCTTTTTCCGGAAATTCTGGAAATAATTTTAGGCCATATTTTGGGAATTATGTAGCGAAGCCTACGCTCTTTTGCCTGAAAAGAGCTCAAAGAATCGACACCTTACCTTGTATAATGACTTCATCTTTTCATCTCTTTCTTCTTTTCGTCTTTGTGTACAGAAACGTGGATCCGTGTTAAGCACAAGGATGTATTCCAATAGTGCCATAAATATAAAACCCAGCGACGTCATCAGGAAGTAATCGATAGCTTTACTGTAACTGACCTACCAAAAAGCCAAATTTAAGCCATTAGTATTAAGGCTTGTTTTCACTAATACGACGTATTAAGTTTATTAACGAAGTTTATAATCTTAGCGTTTATGCAAGCATCGTTATGCCACACAAGTAAGCCAAGATAATAAGCACAGAGCTAAAGAAAAGAAGCAACAAGACGAAACTGTAGTGCTTGCATAATTTTGTACATCATTAGAACCTATACTCCACAAAGGACGCTGGGAGTATTGTTGTAGGCGGCCATGATATTGTTATTTAAAGTGATGTTGACTTTAGAAAAATCAGTGACCGCTTCAAAGTTATAACCTTAAACACCATGTTATACTTCTGAAACGGCATATTTTACCTTCTGTTTGTGCCTACTAAGCTTGTCAAATTATTCTTTTGTAAAAACAATAAACTTTACTGTTCTCTTAAAAATATTTTTTCTTGTCACAATGCGTTAAATATAAAGTTAACTGTAACGGCTGGTCCCTCGAGAAAACATAGAAATTCTCGGACTACAAAATTAGCAAGTTTCTCGAGGCCCAGTTGGTTTAAAAGTAAACTGTTATCCCACGAAAGAAAATTTCTCAGTATGTGAACAATTTTATTAACGCAAATCGCAAGGAGCTTCAACGTTCGCTGGTAACTGTTATCCTCTGACTTGATAGATTCTGCAATGCTTTGCCCCTCTTAGCGACTTTTGGTGGGAAGTAACTCATAAAAGAGTAAAATTTCAAGCTGTATAATAAAAGGCCACAATTTTAAAATGTCTAATTAGAGACAAACAAAGGTCTTGAAGAAAGGGCTACTTTGACTACTTTGCACACTCTTCGAATTTACTTGGGGAGCTAACACTGCGTATAGGACGCCACCAGATCGTGTTACTCTTCTAGTGTTTAAAGTGTGTGTAGATAGCTAGAAAAATACATGGTTATGGAAATGAGCCTCGATGGAAGTGATGGTCGTGTACTTCGGATTTCCAGGAGACGAATACCCTGAAATAACAGTGAAAGCAAGAACTGAGGGCTAAGAAATTTTGTCTTTGGGTACAGACCTGCGATATTGGTTTCTATCAAACTGATTGTGTTATTTTTTTCGAAATGCTTATCTTTCATTGCAGTATCTGCCTAAATGTTCCTGTTTGTTATTTCAGTAAAATTACCTTGGGCATATTGGAGTTGACCGAGCCATACAGCAAAATGGTAGTTAGAATAGTTGTTATGGAGAGAGTTACTCGTGCCGGAACAGCAGAACGATGGATCCAAAAGCAACACCAACTTAGGATTACAAGCACCACTGCTGGCATATAGGTGGCGGTAATGAAGTACGACACACGACGCTTGAAGGTGAAAAATGCTTGCAGACTGGCAAAAGATCCTTAATTTACAGACAAAAAAGACAAACTCTAGTCTGTGCATGTACAGCTATGTACAGAATATCACTTTAAAGTCCGTAAAATCAAATTTTAAAAATGAACCGTCAAATGACATATTAAACGAATATGTCACAAATTTTTATTATCTTAACTGATTAAAATTGCTTACCTTTACTGTTGGTGTTTGCCTTAGTCGACGTTTTGGCTCCCACAAATTCAAACTGAGCCATTTCCTTGGAGACAATCTCAACACCCTGTGACTTGCCTCCTTTCCATCGGTAATCAACATCTTCTGTGGTATGTGCATCTGAAACGTGGAAGAGACTCTTTGTCACTAAAATAATGAGGAGCCCATCGCACGGAATGAATTAGCGCGTGAATGAGCGCCCAGGTTAAGCTATGCTTCAGTTAGGGCTTGTTTACATGGAGGTGGGGGACCCCGAATAGGTGAGGTAACATGTGGCGGGTTACCCCACTTATCATGTAAACGAGATCAAATTAAAATGAGAGATTATATGGACAGCTGGGTTACCCCACCTAAGCCGGTTACCTTACCTGCCTGGGGTCTCCCACCACCATGTAAACAGGCCCTTAGTATAATATTTACTGTAGATTGTGCTAATAATGTTTCCCTGTTTATCTTAACGAATATAAATCTTGGCTTTTTCTGATTTAGTATTTCTAACATGACAGTGGCCAACTCGAAAGCCTCGGCCCCTTTGGCCCCTGTGCCATCCTCTCTAGATTTTCCGTTTATAATATTTGAATAGTACATTTCTGTAAGAAAATTATTAATATTTTCTGTATGTGTAAGATAAATTCATCTGAAAAGTGTAAATAAAGTTGAAGTTGAAGTTGGAATGTCGATCCATCCCAAGTATTAGTGTCACAGCGTAGTCGACTTGCGGTCTGTTTTTAGATTTCATCGTGTTTACAATTTGACTGTCGACTTTTTAAAAAGACGCTATTGGTTCTCATTCCCAAGCTTGCAATTGTTACGTGAGAAAAAATTAGTAAATAATAACAGGAGTGTCATTTGAGACAAACAATTAAAAGCCGGTCAACGTACTTTAAACGATCAGGAAGCAAAGTATTGGCTCACCAAACGACTTCAGTAACTTTCACTTCAGACAGTTATTACTTTAAAAAAATCCTTTAGGACAAATCTGACTGAAAACATGATAAATCCAGGGTTATAAGGAGAGAGAGACTGTACTTACAACTCTCTATAGTTAAAGGGCAAACTTGAATGTCCATTGGGTACATGCGAAGATTCATATCACATTGCGCTGTAAAAGTAATCCTAAAAAGAACGGAATATATGTCAAACCTAAATTCAACCTAGAGATTGATGGCCAATATATAAAAATATCGAACTTATATCTTTATACAGTGCGGCTTTGGTAACCTTTTTGACTTATCTTCGTTAATGCCGACGTGGTAAACGCTCAAAGAGGGGAAGTATACTCCCTGAAAAATCCAGTCGAGTCACCCTAAACAACCGAAATGAGTTATAACCTGACAAATTCAGACGATTTTTTGATTGCAAGAATAAATACCCCCATCTATGGGAAACACAGTATTAGATATGTTGGTCCTGTAATATGGTCCAAACTAAGTATGCTTATTAAGAGTTCTGCAACACTTGCTTCTTTTAAGAACCAGGTGAGAAAAGTGGACATTGAGAACCTCTAGGAACTGACATCCTTAAGAGCTGTCACTCATGTAACTCTTATTAATAATAATTAATGGGCGGGCAGGGTTCCCGAGTTTGTTTATTTGTTTGTTTGACCTCAACCGGGCCAATCCTTGGCTTTCAGGCATAGGCGGCGGAACTTGTTCATTCTTCACTCATAAAGAAATCATTTGCAGGTTTAGATCAGGAAAATAACCACACAGGAGGAAAGCAACACAACATTTTCCCATGAAAATCTTGTAAAACATTTTTGAGACTTTTTGTGTCCACTCGAGGGTGACTCAATTTGACTTTTAAACGGATATTTTCTTTAGGATATACTTGACCACGTGGTACAAATCTCTCTATTTTTTAATCCCTGAGCTTCGGAACCAAGTATGAATCAGTATTATTAGTCAATCAAAAATATTTCTCCGTTTCCGATTGCCTAAAATCCCACTTATCTAGAAACCAGCCCAATAGCTCTGGAAAGGCACATGCTTGTTTTATTAGTTACTTGGTGTGTTGTGGTTGCAAAATAGTAATAATTATGATAAACATTTGCAATAGTTTTTTACATGTATGTGCATCACCGGTCACTTTACCTTGTACTGAAGTAGACTTTGCCATCTCCATGTATTTTTATTCTCATGTTTTCTCTCGTTACCCTGTGATATTTTGCTGCTTTTACATTCCAGAAAAACGTATCTGGTGTCCAGATCATTTGAGTTGCGTCTCCTGCCATATTGAAAGGCGTGCTCATATTATGTGCCATTCTTGGGTCAGTCCACCATTGACGGAAGAATATATCCATTGTGTATTCCTTTATAGGTAAAAGGTCACGATTAATAGATTAAGCTGACCTCACACTCAGCAATCAATTCAATTTAATGATATTTGTTATCCAACTATAAGGGCCAATAATAATAGATAATAATAATAATAATCCGCGTATATTAATCCTAGATAAGACCGTTTTGTTGTTAAAAAAATTGTTATCATTGATTGTTATTATTTTATTCTTGATTTTATTCGTAAACTTATTGTTTTCTTTTTCTGCTTTTATACATAGAATAAATGTTAAGCTATTGGGCTCGTAATTGCACTTTATGAAAGACGATAATTTTACAATAAAGTCTTCCATAAAAAAAAAATGATAATAACAGTTATGATGATGATAATTATGACAATTTAAGAAAGTAGCTGTTTTAAAGGTTGCCTTCGAACTTACGAAGAAGAGGGGTAAGTATCGCGCGACATTGTGTAAACTGAATCAAATCTCTGAGTGCCTCTTACCATCTGAGCTTCTTTAATTTCTCCAATCGAGATAATTTTGAATTCTACATCAACCATAACTGGTGGACCTGTGAGAGAAATCATATACACGAAATGTACGTTTTTTCATTTTATCCCCTTGTAGACTGAACGTTTGTTTATGCTTTCCCCTAAAAATCCTATTCGCAAGCAAATATACCATGTCTTTTGGGATCAGCACCTTCTGTATATTTCTCTCCTCCTTCATCTATAGAATATCGAAGCTGTGACAACGAGAATCGAAAAATAAATCGTAGAACATAAAATTCTACCTCAAGAGTAGCTTAACGGAGTTGATGAACGGTTGTGACGCGCAGATATTTTCATCGTTATCTAGTTGAAAGGACAGTGAACTCTATACTAATTACAAGCTGTTCTTACCTCCTGCGTTTGGTCGCACCTTCTTGTCATGTACTGCTAAAGCTTCATTTATTTTCTGTGAAAGTTTTAAGGCCCGCTCCATGGATTTAGCATAGTCTTTCAGTGCTCTATAATGAAGAGAGAGACTATCTGATTATAATACGGCGTAGATAGAAAGTCAAATTAGTACAAAAGGCTTCCAAGAAAAGTGCATTGAGGTCAGTTTTCATTTTTTCTCGTATTTTCTCAATTGGCGAAGATAGGTAGATGTTTAGGAAGAAAATACTAGTAGATAATATTATATTTTGCCCACATAAGGAACCAATCAAATAAATGAACTGCAATTTTTTAAAGTATAATAAATTACTTTGTGATATCATATTTCTCTGACCTCCCGTCTGATGGCCATAACGCGGTCAACCTTCCACAAAATGTTTATCCTTTTCAATTTTCGTAGTTATTTGAAAGAAGTAAAAACATATTTAATCAAAGACTGATCCGCATAGTAAAACGGCTTAAAGTTGGCACTCTCCGCTTACCTTTTTTGACCTTATATTCAGATCATAGAGCAAGATCAATATTGTCACAATTTTCTTTGATAAATTTGGCATTTTTTCTCTTTTCGGCCAAAACGTTTTGAAGTCTTAAGTCACATAAGATATTCTGTCTTTTTTCGTTGAAAACAACTCTATTCTGCTAACAATGCCATCTACTTAACAGCATGAAAGAGATCATTTCATCGGATTATTTAAAAACGAACTGGCGTCATTTTACTTCAAAATCAATAATTACATTATGCTTTCTTTTCGTCAATTAAAAGACCTGAGCAGATTATTTTTTCTTTTGCGAAAACAGAGAATGACAAGGCGCGACAGAAATAACTCTTTCCTCTAGATTTTTTATGCTATGAATATACCCATATTAATTTCCTCTATCACCACTGTTTTGAACACAAACAGCATGCCGAATAGTCGTCGTATAATCATAGCCCCATTTTGCTGTTCTTCAAAATTCATTTGAAACATTCGACACGGACTGTAGCACACGACAGAAAAAATAGAACAGATAGAAAATCAGCGAATAATTAAATTTCCTTCAGTAATCTTAGCAAAATAATCCATGAAAGTACTGCTAGAGAAGACTGGATTGAAATTTGGTTTCAAGGGACATTTTACCAGTACTCGCTCTTGACCCTGAAAGGCAAAGTATAAGACAAATTATCTTAATAATATTTTTATATAGAGCCTGACTACCTATAAGAAATAAATCTTACTCTTTTTCTTCAGCTTCGTCAGATCTTCTAACAATAAGCGGAAGCAACGTAAGGACTAATGTCGCCGAGCAAGCCCTCATGGTGGCAGGTGAAGTCCTGTCTTCAGCAGTCTGTTAAAAGAAACATAGTTGAGTTGTTTACTTGTCTTGGATAGTAAAGTCAAGTAGTGAAGGAGAGGTTCATTTCACCAAATTTCCAGTTTACCAAATGATAAAATAGATTAGAACTGCATATCAGACCTGTAAAACGGAAAAATAGATTTCATTAATTTGTTTGTATTGCTCAAAGGGCATGGAAAATGGTGTAGTTCACCGAAAAGTTTATAATAAACACGCTAAAAATCGATGTGCAACTCTTGTGGGCTGCGTTTCAGGTGCTCATTATTTTTTGATTTTACAATGCGTCGGCGAAATTTGGCGAGAATATTTTTAAAATGCATACATAACTGTCAGTGACGAATTTTTAACAAGGTTTGAGCCAGAATTAGATTGACAATCAATTTGAACGTATTACCTTAAAACGTTTTAAAGATTGGTGGAAAGCCAATGTAGAATCTATGTAATGTGTACGGTTATGCAAATCAATCCTTCCCACATTTTCATACATTCAATAAAAATGCGTTTAATTGTAATCTCTTTCTGGCTTCCTATGTACTTAATCTCTGTGGGATGTTAGATAGTTTTAGCCTTTTCAGAGCTTGCTGATAACACGTTTTTTCTCTCTAACACAAAGCCTTTTCCGAAAAATTCATTGCATTATAACCACCACCACCATTGTTTCTTTAATTTGGCGCCAAAAAGATTCAATTTCCAACAGGTGCGGTAACCCCCCAAAATAAACCACTATAAAGTTTAATTCATTATGTTACCAAATACTATGTCCTGTTTCAGTTTCCGGCATTTGTTCTTAATGCTTAAGTTAAAAAGGTAGCCAGCTCATCTTCATGTAGGTTTATTCTTTTTTAATGCAAAAAGAGAAAAAAGACTTGATGCCTTACGAGCTATTAATACGTTAATTACATTTCCCTTGAGATAATTTAAGTCAGAACGCAGTTACACAAATTTATTACGAAATTTTTGTTTAAAGAAGCCTTTTTTTAATTCAAAAATTTAAAAATCTTTTATTATCTTTTATATAATTAACTAAATGTTTAGCAGTCAGTTAAGAAGAATACCTCTAGTCAATAGAATGCAACCTACTTTGAAATGTTAGTGGACAAAGTTGCGTTCTTTTAACCAAAAAATAACTAAATAGAGTGCTTTGAGTAGTCGGTATTTAAATATTTGATAAATCCCAGTCAACTCTTTATAAAATCTAACGTAAATTTTCATTGACGTCAAATTGACAGATATGCCCAGTATACACAATATCTAATGGCGCTGACTGCAATTCTCTTCACACAATATTATATAGTTTTGACTTTATATTGTGAACTGAGTTTGGGTTTCTAGGTCTCCCTCTCTATGATTCGCGACCTGGTTAAGTCATTTCCAAAACAGCACAGTTAACTCTCTGTCGAGTTCCTACGAGACGCATTACCAGACAACCAATTGCAGGTGTTTTTACAAGCTCGTCTCAGACGATTGCTCAACATCAGTTACAAAAAGACTTTTAAAAATTTAAAGTCATGGCGACACGTTCAAAGATAAAGTTTATTTTTCTTGTGACAAATGTGCATAGAAGTACATCAAGGTTGAATTGTTTAAAAAAATCAGTAAAATTTTGGTTCGCAATCACTATTTGGAATTTACAGCAGAATTGTTTTCAGTCGAAGGTTTTTTCGCTGTTTTAATTCAGAGTTAAGTTAAGTCAAGTTAATCGAGAATCTTTTAAAGTCTTTAAATCGTAGAAACGTGCTTAAAGTAAAACCTTTCCATTGGACTAAGTAAATTAGATAAAAATACTTCCTTTCAAAGGTATGTGGATCTCAAATTACCAATTGCAAATATTTGTAAGGTTAACTTTGTGTGACATTTATATTATTAGTCACAACAAGATTGATTTGATTCCTTGGGATAAACAACTGAATATCCACGATCAGAATTTATGTCTTGTTTTCTGAATAGCGGCAGAGGTGGCTGAGGTTATGGTGAATAAGATTTGTGTGAAAGACTGTTCCGTAGAAAGCAGACACATTTTAAGAACGTTTTAACTTTTCTTGTAGTTTTCGATGTTTTGTGTATACAGTTGTATCTACGATCGTCTCTAACTTACCAACATCTTTGTTTTTGGTTATGTAACTGAGAGGAAGCAAGCAAGGTCATTACTGTGTACATCATTTAGCAAAAAAAATTCTACTAGCAGGTGTCATGGGGATCCCTGGTAAGGTCTATTACAATTTCGGCAGTATCCCCGAATTATCTGGCAGTGGAACACAATAATGGACTGCAAGAGGAATGGTGTCTGTTTGTCAATAAAGAAGGTTCTTCTTTCTAACTGTTCAACAACTTTAATTAGCTAGATGTGACGCGCCAAGTTAGTGAATTATTCATATCGATTTTAATAACAACAAACTGCATAACTTTTTCATAATGGCGTCTTCAAACATTCGACTTATTAGTTCTTGCTTGAGAAGGTTGCTGTTTAAGTAAAATTAAACTTGCATTTTTTTTTCTTGTTAACTTATTTGTGTGAAATAAATGATATTCTAGAATGGTTAGATTGTGTGTAGAAGTTCATATTTTTTAATGGTAAAAAAAAGTCAGAATGCCTTAATTTGTGAAACTGCTCTTCAAAGTTTTACTAAAGCACTGCGTGAGTGGTTTCCTTTTAATAGCCTTTTGAATTCTTCTAAAATATTAATCGTTGTAAAGTGAATTTTCGATACGTAGTCTGTCACTCTACTTCTGTTTCAGTAAAAAAGACGTAAACATCAGCTCCAGTTAACTTGTTAATAAACTGACAAAAAATGAAACATATACAACATGTTTCCTTAAATCAGAGAGTGTAAAATCATTCAGCCATTGCATTTGTAAATAGGCCTTACTTGCCGTTAAAATATTTAACTTACCTATAAAAATTTGCGTCGTAAACGACTTTCCCTTACGAAAATATTCCCATTATCAATGATATTCCTTTAGCGGTAATACGTGCCTTCGTATGCAGAGAAAAGAAAATAAACAGGTCGCTTACCATGACGCATAACTTTCACCAATGCACCAGTGTTCAAACGCGGTAAGAGTTATATGTGTTTACACCACAGGTATTATCAAAGAAAACTCAACTTACTCTCTTAAATCGTCACCCTATCATTTCCATCTTGCAGCAATTTCTACAAAGTCAGCTATCTTTATGTTCTCAAACTTTACGTATTCAGGGCCGTTAATAATATAAGTTGGACAGCGGCCGGGACTTTTTTGGTGGTTGGTGCGATTAGCATAAATTAGGAGCCAAAGACTTTTGTGGAAGATTCTTGAAGTTGTCTTAGAGTCAATGTTATTAAAATCAAGGCCGACAAAGCAATTGAAATTAAAACTAATTGTTAATTGGTTAAGGAAACAAAATTTCAAAAGTTAAGTTTATATACCTGGCAGTCTCGGTTTCGCTGCTTTTAACAAATTAATGTCTCCCTTGAGTCAAGGGAGAAATCAGTTTCTTAAATACGTAGTTATCAAACTAAGAAAGTGGGCGAAAAGAAAAAAAGAAGGAAGAGAAGCAGCTTCAACTAATGTGTTGGAATGCTCCATTCGATAACCTGGATAATTGCTAGACGAAATAAATATAATTGTTTGACGTAAAACGCCACTGTTTGAATTTCACACACAGGTTTATTTAAGAATTTTAATTTCATATCCTCTTATTGACAAAAACTACCGGTTGCCTTAAGAAGGAAGCACAAGAAACCGTGATTTGTATTTAATTTTCCGTTCGATGCATGAACGAAAAGCCATATGTAGTTGTTTGCTAGCGGACAATTTTTTTAATCTAAAACTTGAAACGCTTGTCATATAGGACTCTTTAACTTAAATAATTCATATAATTGGGGTTTGTTATTGTTCTTGAAGATTCCCGCGTGAAAATTGCATTTACAAAACAGCAACATGCAGAGTATACTACCAAATATGGCAAGCGTCCTGCCAGATAAATGGAACATTTAGTTAAAAACATGAAAACTAAGCTTGTTGTGTCTCACGTTCCGTTGGTTTGAGGAATATTTTCAGCGTATTCGCGTAAGTCTAAATCAGGTAATGCACTCAAGCAAGCTAAAAAGTTCCATGTAACTATGTTGTTAGTAATTCAGATGTGCCATTTTGTAACTAATCACAATTGGCTAAAAAGAAGTTAGTAATAATGATAATTTTGAATAACATCTGTTCAAGCAGGAAATGATAACATTGCGTTATACACTATCTACTTATAGTGACTAGTAATTTGTATAATAACAAGTTCTGAAACATCGAAGTGACTGGGTGGAGAGAATCGGAATCGTTATCAAATTCATTTGTGTACTGTAGCCTAACATAACTACTAGTTATGTGTAATTTCGAATTGGCGTGTGTCCGACATTGAGATGTGATTGAGGAAGGGGACTGGGAAGGGAAGAGGTGGAGTAAGGGCTAAGATAGGAGGAAAGGTGCATTGAGTAGTGGGACTATTAATTATAAGTAAAATCAAACTAGTGGTCTATTATCAATGCTGTGTTCTTATTGGTTAAACTACTACTAGGCTATGTTATAGCCCACTGGTAGTGAAAAGCGCCGGCTTTGAAAACCAAAACATTATGGCGGCTGAATGGTGTTTTGCTAGCTAAAGTTGTTTTGTCTACATATTTTTGACCAACTAGTTGAATTTTACTAAAACAATTATTCCTCGAGCCCGAATGGGCTCTGAGTCAATAGCCCATTCGGCCTTCGGCCTCATGGGCTATTGACTCAGAGCCCATTCGGGCTCGAGGAATAATTGTTAAGTATATAGTTATAATATACAGCTAATGGTGTGATTTCGTTGCTATGACAACTTTGATCTCAACGTACTACTTAAAGGCAGCCAAAAAAAAAAATTCATCTCTTATTTAATACTGCTTTGGTTGCCATTTTCCTCGTCTTTGTTAATTGCTGGTCTGCACGTTACGTCACGGCGGCCATGTTGGAAAAAAAACATTTCTCTCCTTTGGGAACTAAACTCTATTTTCATGTAAATTCTTTTAGAAAAATTCTATTGTGTTGTCCCCCAACATAGCCGCCTTGTCATGTGGTTGCGAATCAAAAACAGTTACGTCGTTAATGATCAAACTTGGGAGGTGTTGCTCTTAAAACGGGTACGGGTGGAGCGCGCGCTGTCACATGTGGCACGCGTGTGAGTATGCAATCAGACACGTAACGAACTTTTTAACGGTATTTAGTCTTGTACTCTGAAGAAGGCATCATTGACGAAATGTCGGTTAACACTCTTTTGAACTGCGTCGATTTGATAATTTTCAAATTAACACTAACCACGCTGCGCAGGGATTTTAATCGCGTTCGTTAGAGGAGGGTCTCAATGGGGTGGTGGCTTTTACGGTTATCGGCTAAAATTTTGGCTCTTTTACGGCTATCGGTTAATTTTATTCAGTTACGGTTAACGAAAAAGTTAAAAATTAACTTCTTTTGTTTCAAAAAGTTAAATATTAATTAACCTGTATTTTTTTAAATAAAGGTCTTCGGATCATCTGGGGATGAAATAAGCTATTCTTTTGAAAAATTTTAACATCTAATAGATCATACTTTTTATATAGTATTCCACTTCTAATATTATTTTACACATAGAAATGTCAATAGTCAATTTAAAAATGATCTTTGTGAAAAAGAAAAAGCAGACACGCGAACGCCCTAGCTCTAGCGTGAAAACGGCCAATAACAAAATTCCCGTGTCCAGTGTTTTTAATGATAGCGAAGGACTGTACAGAACGACTGTCTGTCGTTGCCTTGTCCATAGGCCTCATTATTCCGCGCGGCTAATGGGTTTCGGGTCACGTGGTCCGAGCGAGTTCGCCACCGAAATGCCTTGACCGAGATTGCGTGGGAAGACGCCGTACAGGGACTAGGCATGGCAATGTCTACCGTCAGGATTTATCGGCAACGTGTTTTACAAACAGTGACATCTCTGCGTGGTGTTTCACTAGTGTTTCGAGGGTCAGACCTCCGGAGAATTGTAAATATTAATCCCCCGCAAGAAGCCACACTTTCGCTATGGAAAAAATTAGATCCCCGAGAGAGCGCCGGAAATGGAGCCTATTGGTTAACGCCTAAAAAGCGCTTCGCCTAACGTGCGTACGGAGTCACACTAGCCGGAAAATAAAAAAACGTAACCATAAGTGAGTTTAGTACCTTTCTTAAAAGTAGTAAATCTAGGGAACATTTTCTTTTACGGTTAACTCCTTTTTACCCCATTTACGGCTAACGGTTAAAATTTTTCAATTTTTACGGCTATCGGCTAAATTTTTGGCCGTTTTACGCCTATCGGTTAACCCCATTAAGACCCTCTTAGAGGGCATCCTAATCTGGTATCCCTGTGGTACAAAGCCACAAATTTTCGAGGTTTCGCGGGCGACTACCGATTAGCCGCCCCTACTGATTTCATCAGGGGCAACTCTGCCGGGAAACTGGATTCCTTTCGACTCAATTTCATTTCCGTAAGTGACAAACGCGGATCCGTAATCAATGATTACTTTTATTCTTAATTACACAAGTAAATTACGTGTACCCGTAGCCATAAATACAGGTAGATTACCAATGGCTTCTAAGGCTACAGTTAGGGTAGAACGGTGATGCCAGGCATTATCACATCCGGGAAATCATGGATGCCTTTGTGGCGGTCATGTTCGCCTATCCGAACGCGTAGAGAAAAAAGGTGTATCTTTAGATCCACATTGAAGCGCCATCCGTTTACTTCGTCACGTGTTCATTTGATCTAGCCCTAATTTGCTATTAAGCTGAAGCACCACTGCTCTAAGCTAATCAAATTGCAGAAATTTCTCAGGTAGAAGTTTAAGGAAATGAAATTTGATCGTTGAATTTTTTATGCCTTTCAAACCTCACGCACTTGCACAAACACTTCATCTCGATAATCTTGGCCATATGACCACACTATTTTTATCATATATTACATTCATGGAATAAAATTGAAAATACTAATTTCTCTCCATTGCTTGGAAAAAACCAGCCATTTTGAAGAGTAACTGAAGATCCAGACCAAATTAATCATTTCGCGCTTTTCTTTTCTTTTTTTAAAATAGTTTTTCTAGAGTTGAATATCTGTACTAATGCATTTATTCACAATGTAGTATAATCAGCGGGTTCTTTTAAAAACATTGTTTTTTAAGAGAATCATTACAATTATTATCCTCTCAGTCTTGGTCTTTGAAAGACGGTTGATGAAATACCTTTATCATATGTTATGTTGAAGTTGTGTCTTTAAAACTGTGGACATGCTTATGCGTATACTTAAATATGTAACTGAACTATAAAGATCTACTACCCAAGTGTTGTCTTAAAAATGCAGAGAGCATACCTGAAAATGAAGTTTTGTTTAGCGCCTTAACCAAAGGGATAAAGGACAACACGTGAACCTGAAAGAGAGTAGATTTCAACTTCCTTAAGACAAGACTTCTACTAGTCTGCACTGTCGGAAGAGAAACAAACAATAACCGTCCTTGAGAAGGTTCTTTTGTTCTTAAATTGATTGTTATTTCCTCATTTATCCTCTTTTTAATCTTAGTGTTTTGAAAACAGTCTATTAATAAAATGTTTTTTTAATCGACCCACCCGCCAATTTTCGACCAGTATATAACATTGATCGATGGAAATAGTTTATTTGAAAATTAGGCTGGTTTTGCAAGTTACAGTTGAAAACACATCTGTCCCAGAGCACTTACATGGCTGCTTCAATTTCGTTAGAGTTAAAGAGGTATCTTTGTGATGATTTGATCAAAGAGAAAGATAAACAAAACTTTTGTTAGACCTCGACTAATTGTTTATCGGGACTATTTAATCTGGGTGTTGCAATACTTGTACACTGTGGAATGATTCATTATTTCCTCGTCGTACAGTACCTTTTTTCCACTTTTAAGGAAGTTCTATAACCTGTAAATATTACATAAAATTTAGGCCTCTAATTTAACACACAGTAAGTGGCCAAGAATGAATGCAGCATTTGCATTGCAGCTAAAGTTATATATGAAAGCCTAGATAAGTAGCGATTTACTATGTTTTTGCCGGAATAAAAGACATTTTGGCTTATAGTGTTAGGTAACAAGTCTCTGATTATCCATCAGCTAACGACCTCTGAATGTTTCAAAACTAGACACTCCGTATCTTAAGTGAAAATATTTATAAGTAAAAAATAATCTGGATCTAAAATACAAGTTGTTATCAGATTCCAACTAGCCTCGTCACTCTACAGTTAATCGAAAGAAAATAATTTGCTGTTGCCGAAAAAACCTCAATTTTTAAGCTGTAAGCGTTGAATATCTTTTAGCTGTCTTTTAGAAAGATTTGGCATTTGTTAGTGCTTTGAAAAAATCTGGAATTACTGATAACGAAAAGCAAAAATTTTCTGGCTGCACAAATCATAAAATTTTCTGTACATTATTAATATTGTAAGCTCCTAATATTGTAAGAAAAAAATAATTTTAAGGTTAAGATGTAACATAGTAGTCATGTGTTTCCAGTGATCTCTTTAATTTAGAGTATGTGAGAACAAAAAGGAACCAAATTCGAATGCATATTCACTGAAAAATATGAAGAAATATTGTTTTTAAACATAAACCATAGTCTTGAAAACAAAGTGACGAGAGAAGCACCCGCCAGCTAGGAGGATACAATGGTGAAGTTCAAATAAAAAATCAAAATACAATATATTATCCTTTTTTATAGATCCTTCTGATTTAGTACAGCGCAATATTCATCCTCAAATTATTGGGCGAACCGACTGCAATTTAGCAAAGCTGTTATTTGGGGTAAATTTAAGTATAAACAGTTGTTTCCACACCTGCTGAGTACTCTTACTGAGCAAGTTTTTTTTTTTTCCCCAGCCACAAATCCATGCCTATTTTCTTTTGGCCTGAAAGGCGGTTTGGCACCTACTGTGTGCTATTTCAGGTTACTCGGAGAGTTTTCAACAATGAAAAGGTGTCTTTAGTAAGGCTAACGTCTGCTGTGAGACTCTAAAAATGTATTGCGTTTCTTTTCCCTTCTTTTTTTTTCTTCTGTGCGTGCCAAAGGTGGATCATGGTCCCGGGCGTTCCTAGCGGAGATCGTGGAAACTGGTGATAAGAATCGCGACGTGCCACAGCGAAATGCTTCATTTTGCGAAGTAAGCTTAGGAAAGATTGGTGCGAAAGATGTCGAGCTTTTTCGGTACGGGTCGGGCCACGAATACTATCTCTTGCAGGAAATTAAAGCGTTGATTACTTTGGAACAAGTAAATACTTCAGTGAAAACTTCGATACTGAGGCTATAAACTGGTCGAGCGTTATAAACTTTCATTGTCTGCAAATGAGTCTTGTGATGATGATGGGGCTTATTTTCGGCTATGATTGAAATGACGCGCCATGTTCATCACGTTTTTGGTCTCTGGCAATGGTTTAATTTCTCTCGCGGAATTGATTTTCTTGTGTTTATACACGTGTAGTCAATCATTGTCGAATACGATATAAAAAATAAATATCCTGAAGAATACTCGACCGTCGATAAAGTGGGAAGTTGTTTCGTGTAGAATTAATCGCCTCGTCATTTCTTTTAATCCCCATGCAAGCGAGACGGAAAGATTTTTAAGAGCGTGTTCTTGCTAAATATAATAATATTCAGAAATTTTAAATATCTATTCTACGGATACGTTTAATTTATCAGCAAAAACTGCTGTTCGAACTGCTTTTACGACGCATAATACCTTCCCATGGCAACAGTACGCGGTACGGATCTTCGAAAAAAAGCATCTGTCTGAGACGCATTGTCTTTGAAATATGTTTAAAACCTAATTCCTCTTTTCTCCTATTTTATAATGCGCTCCTCATATTTCCGTTCTTTAAAAGTCCGATAAGTAGCACGCGTGCACTTGAAAGCACCCTCCAGCCTCCTTACAGAAAGGGAAAGAAAGCACATTTTGTCGAGCATTTTCAGTTGAAAAAGGTTAAATTAATTACCAGATTTTTTTTGAAGCTAACTTGTTCACTTAGGAGTCTAAATGTTTCGCTATTGAGCATTTGCAACTTAGCATTAACATTTATCTGACAGATCTGAGAGTGAAAACAGTTTTCTATGGGAATCAAATGAAACGTAAAAAAACAAAAACAACCATGATCTGATGATCCAACGAAGGCTACAGTGATTTTTTTGTTGTTGAAATTTTTGAGTGTCACTGGCTTCCGCCCGCTTCCTGAAGTTAAAGTAAAAACTATCTCTCCCTCTCCAACTGTTCAGACAATAATATAGTTATGTTTACCTTTACATCTTGTATGTAATAATCTCTTGGGGCATATAAGAAAAATTCAAGTTAAACAAAATCATGTGGCTCGTATTATGTTTTACTCTACCTTTTATGGTAAGGACACACGCTCTCCCTCTACTCAATCTTCTGGATCTTGTGACAGTACATGTAGGAAATATCTTTAAATTTCAACTCCTCATTGGCATACTTAAACCAGTTTCCAAGCGTTTTTAATCAAAATTTACAATATGCCAGCGATTATCATCAGTACAGCTCCAGGTATGAAAAGACAATAAATTTCTATACGCCTTAATACACGACAAATCTCCGTGAAAAAAATTATGTCTGCAATGGCAGTGAGCACTGGTAATAATAAAATAGCTTTTATTTTCCTCGGAAACAAAAAAGTTATCTTCTTTTACAACAAGATCTTGACAGATCGATTACAACTAATTCTTAATTACCAATCTAACTCCTTCCGCATAAATTAGGGTTGCCCAACCTGCCTACTATTTTGTTTATTAAATAATATATATATTTTAATCAGTTTACAGCTTTCTTTCTTCAATTTCGTGTTTTTGTGCCGTTGTGTACACCCAACAGGCAACTTCGACTGACTAGTGTTTAACAGGAAAGCCTTTCGGTTGTTGACACACAAGGCATTTCCTTAATTATAAGTAAGTTGCATTTTGTTTCCCAAGGTATTTAACTTATTTTTGAATCTTATAACAAAACAAATGTTACTAGGTAATACTTGCTTCCTACGTTGAAAATGTAAACAAAATGTGTTTCATTGTATATTGTATCGCCGACGTAGAAACATCGTCAGTTTCATTGGAACCTAATGCCATTATTTATTTGGATCTCTTATGTCCGCAGCTTTTAATTAAGATTTTTAGCAACGGGGTTAGAGTAAGAGTCAGCAGAGAAGAGGTGATAGTTTGTATGTTTGAGTTATTCAGTTTGCACAGACTAGACGGACCGTCGAAAGTTAAGGCAATGTAGGGACGTAGGCTGATTTTGATTCCGGTAGGTTCTTTTTCTCTTTAAACAGATCAAACAGCTCTAGTTGTATCAATCCTCACATTAGAGACCTTTAGTTTCCAAGACGAGTACGACTACCAATAAGAGATTTTCTCAATACTAAGTAGTGTGCGCGCGTGAACCGGCGTCATTAGGGTTAGTTTTAGCGAGAATGTCGAAGTGGCGGAAACAAGTTATGAAATATATGTTAGAAGTTTTTATCACTTTTTATCGGGAGAGGGTGTAACTTTCTCCTCCTTACTTTTCCAGTAAAAATGGCAAAATGGCGTTTTCCGGGAAGTCTATAATTTGAGAATACCCGAAAAATCTCGTACTCGTAGTCCGGCGTCCTCGTCCTTGAATCTAAAGGTCTCTATTAGCTATCATGTAAACCAGAAACTTTTTTCTATCTTCCTCCCTGCCTCTAGTAAGGCTCAGGAGTTCAATCGTTTCACCTTGGTTCCCACTGGTTTACAAAATCACTCGATTTTGTCTAAGCGAGCCTCTTTGTTATTCTCAGTATCTCTTGTTGTTAACGGTACTGTTAATTGGATTCTTGGATGTAGGCGCACATAGGTATCTTTACTACATCAAGGTCCACAGTGTTACAGTAATGGAGGAGGAGAAGCGCGAATCTTGGTGCTCCCATGTAGATGTTAAGAGGGTGCAATTTGATTGCTCTTGTTTCGCATTCACATGATGTTACTGGAATAGCAAAACAACGCGAATACGTTCGGATTCCGTAAGGATGTATCACATTCCTAAATGCCAAAGGGGGAAGTCTGCTGTAGTTCCGGTTCCATTGATAGATATCGGCGTTTTCACCGGTCATTTTTAAACACTCTGGTGATGGACGATTGTCACCGTTTGTTGCTAGTAATAGATGCAGCTTTAAGATCGACATTTTTCGAGCAGAGGAACACTTGGAACGAGGCCAAACAGTGACGTGGCAACTGTCGCGGAAGGAAAACACTGTTCATTGATACTCATGATGACGGATGTGATACAGTAAACCAGCATTTTGCGAATTTAATTCTGCCTGTGGAAACACTCGATGTAAGAAAGTACGGATCTCTTAACGTCATGATTTACAAAAAACCACCATCTCAGTTTGTCATCAAGGATTCGTCGTGTCGCCAATTAAGCTCACAAAAACTTAAAAGAGGCCATAAGAGCTATTTAACAATTATTCCTCGAGCCCAAATGGGCTCTGAGTCAATGGCCCATTCGGCCTTCGGCCGAATGGGCCATTGACTCAGAGGCCATGAGGTAAAATCCAACCAGTTGGTAAACAATATCGAGAATAAAAAAATTTTAGCTAGTTAAACTAGACTTTAACTAGTTAGCTAGATTTTATCCTTTTTTGCCCCCAAAAAGCGCTCGCTCTTCACTACTAGTAGGCTATATCTTCACTACTAGTAGGCTATAACATATAGCCTAGTAGTAGCTCAATCAATCAGAACGGAGCATTGATAATAGACCTCTAGCTGGATTTTACTACACCTAAAATATACTATCAATACTGAACAAAACAAATCATGAGCAAGGTACACGAATGTGGTGAAAATGCGGTTGATATTATTGCTTTAACAGAAAAATCTATTGCTCTGCTAGGGGACTATTCGCTATTTGGGATAGTTTCGAGAGAAAATTTTTCTCTCAGAGAATTTTAAGTCGCAAGAACCGGTTCCTTAATTTTTTGAGGCGGCATTGAAGAGCATGGTAGCTGGTTTAATAACATACTAAAATACATGGTCAGACAAACATCGATATCCTTAATCACAAAGCGCAGATGCTGATGAAAGAAGAATACATAGCAATACCTGATATTTTGATAAGAATTAAAGATAAAAAAAATAATAATAACAGAAGAGAATAAATAAAAGACGTGTAGAAAAATTAATCGACCTTGATCTGGCCAGCCCCACATCCGAGTCAGGCTAGTTTCAAGAAGGTTTCGCATCTCAGAAAACATGTAGCAACTTCGTTATTTAGTGGACAAGATTGCACACCACATAATTTCCTCCCTTTGTCTTATGCCTCGGGGTTGTTAAGCTGGTTTGAAGGTAAATGAATAAAGGAAAATACTAAGGTATATTTAAGCGATTACTAAGTTTAACCCCTTTCTATAATAACATAACTGTTGAACGTCATTTCAAAGTTGGCAAATAAGCCGGTCTGTTTTGCTCTATTTTCTAATCGTTATACAAGACAACATAATACGCTCAGTCTTTCATTTTTAGCAGTTTTCAGATCCATTTTTGATTTTAAATCAACTGCAGGTGATAAATGTTTTTGTCATGTACCCCCCTAGACTGTGTTTTTCAATCAATTATTTATTATTTTGTGGGAAGGTACTATCCATGTTTCGAGTTCGCAATTATAAAATATATTTTATTCGCTGTTTTTATCGATATTATCCTTCTATTATCAACAGAATTCTTATCATCAATACAGAATTGGTGAACATGGATTCTAAGAGAAGTGCACCATAGACAGCCATTATCTTCTGTCTCCAGAATTGAACAAAACCTTAAAGCGAGGTAAGTTACTATGAAAGATATTATTTTTTCCAGAAAAGCAGATGCCTATTTTGGTGCAATTCCATTTTGATTTTCCATTTACTTATTGTTTAATACAGCAACATCTTTTGGGACTTAAACTATGTTATACTGTAATATTAAGAGATGTGGAGGGATTTGAAATACCATGAATACACGCGAACGAGGCAAAAATCGTCTCAAGCTATTACGTCAAGTTGTGCTGTTTTTTAAAAATGAAAAAGCTTAGAAACGTCTTTTATTTTAACATTCGTTAATAGGAAATTTCAGCTTATTTATTCCGGCTTAAAGTATCTATGATACGATCACGAAAACTTTGAAAGTCGTGAGGCATCATTAACCATCGCGCATTAGAGAATTCCGTATTTTAATCTCACAAACAACAGACATTTTCAGAACTAGATAGACAGACACTTCAATTACTATTAACGAAATTAATCCTTTTGAAGTTGGATTTAATCATTGTCGTAGATAGAAATGGAATATCGAAATACAGCTGTATGATTAAGCACAGCGACCAAACCGACGAATTGGTAAAGAACATTCACTGATTATTGGTTTTTTATTTAGTTCTTGTTAAACCCATTATCAGGTACCAACACAGCATTCCATCTGCCTCAAAGTGAAAATGCAAAATGTTAATAGATCCGTAACTATATCTTCGTGTGATAGTATCAGTTGCAGCTAAATCTCGTATTCACTTTGGACAAGCGACCGTATAAACACTTTCAGCAAATCTTTTGCAGTATGAACTTAAACGCAAGAATGTTTAATCAAAGTTCCAAATAAATGGCGAAAAGGAGATTGCAATATTAATGCTCTTAACAGTTTGTGGTTTGTATTTAATGGATTAGTTTCTTATTTGTATTCGGATTTCGATTCCTTTTATAGTGATTTGCATAAATGAAAAATACAGCTACCATGAATTCCTTCATAGCTACCTGTTTTAAAGCTTAAAACGTAACATATTTGAGCAGAATGTGTTCAGTAAAAATCTCAACAAATTCAAATTTTAAGTTCTTAGATATCTAGAAATCTAACTCATTATGAAGAGAAAACGCCATTTTAGTCGAAAATTACACATTGAATTCCCCTGAATCATTTTTAAAGCCTGTTTCAATGCCTAAAGTTCTTGAAAACTTCCCATTAAAAACCGACGTTCCTGGGTGTGGTTAATATAATAGCGGTATCTTTAACTGATAAACCAGTGCTGATTACTCATTTGAAATGTGTTTATTGACAGAAATCTGTCTCTTGAACTACTTGACGTACCTTATATTTTACAGTTGTTGGGTCTATGAATTGCAGAGGCTTATTTGATAATTGACAAAGGAGCTATCTTCTAGGAATGATCGCTTACTTTTTACACAAAAATGAGCTCTGAGACTCACGCTTTATTGATTTTTAGAAAAAAAATGATACTTGGTCAAAGATAAGTGAGAATTAAAGCTGCTCAATTATGTTTTTTTCCTCGTTTGAGCCTGTGCTAGCCTATTCATCAGAGAGTAAATCAACTTAAATAAAATGAATTGGAGTTCCTGTTTTTTCTTTCAAGTAATTAAGGCCAGTTTAATAAAAGAAAGATACATTCTTTTTCAGTAGTATTTAAAAATACCAGTTAAATGTATTGACGACGAAGTACGGTGGCGCCAAATAAAAATGTACAATAAAAGTAAAACAATGCTTCTAATAGGTTTGAATTTCAGTGTTATTTGGCTTTTTTGGTAATAGCAACATTGGTTAGTTTTGTTTTGTTGTACCCTCTTCTTCATCAGGTTTTGTGGTGGCTTGTTGAAGAACAACAAAACCCTTATCTGGGAGACTAATCACCAGAAAGTGATAACCGTTGTATCCGATACAAGTTTTGTTTTGTTTGCATTGTCTCTGTACATAGTAGGCAAGAAAGAAAGGCATTAACCGCAAAAAAGAAATTCAGACGCAATCTAGGCATAACTAATTTTAAAAAGTACCGCACTGTAATAAAATGAGTAACAGTTTTTTCGCCAAAAGAACTGTAGGTCAGTAGCAGGTGACTGCCAAAATAAATACAGGTATTTATTTGCATATCTGCTGATGACCCACTGTGTGAACCTGAATATTGTGTATACTGAGTAGTACAAATTTGGAAAGCACGTTTTCGTCATAGCTGTCACCGATTTACGTTTAATTGGCCAGCAAAAGCAACTAAAAGATATCCTTATTTTTACTTCAGCGTCTGTTCGTGTGATTTCGTCTTTGCGACCGAGAGCGTAAGTATAATTTATCATCACTGCAGACTGGATGCGATACTTAATTGACACACACCTGTAAAAGCTTTCGAAACGGTAGAAAGCAGCTTGAAAATCTATTCTCCGGTCTTGTACTGATGTAACAGTTATTAAGGTAACAGGAAAAAAATCTTAATACAGCTTTTTAAATTGATACTATAGTCATCGTCGGATTATTTTAACGCGAGACTCATAATATAATCACTACCGATCCGGCCACCGGTTTATATTTTAATCTCAATTAAACAAACCCTGCTGAGGAACTTTATTTTAAATTCATAGGATGCAGTTTAAGAATTTAGTTTACCAGTTTTTGCCACTAGTAAGACTGTTTGGTAGCAATTTAACTGGCTCCTTTATGCAGCTTAATTAATAACCATTCACCACCTCATCATGAATTTTTTTTAAAACATAATAACTTAGAAGAAAGGACCTAAAAGAATTAATAAGTTACAACAAAACCAGCCAATTTATCATTAATTTCGGGAACAAATAAAAAAAGAAGAAAGAACAAGAAAAATATATTATCGCTGATATAATTGTAAACTACTTACTTATTACATTAATTACTTATTACTGTTTGTGCACTTTTAAGGCTTATTTTCTTTTCAGACATCACGTCCCACCGAAATGAAGTTGTATATACGAGTGGCTCGAGACTTCTCACTGGCCTTGCTAAGTTTTAGCACATTTGGATTTTGCAATGAGTAAGCTCCTTATACTTATCTTAAACAGTAGCTCATTCCCCTAAATATATACTACATTTATTTATTCGTTTATATCTCGAAATCTACATTCTTTGAATCTATACCTACAATGGATCTCTGCACGGTTTTTTTTTTCAACTATTAAATGGAAAAGTTAGGGAAAATTCGTCAACTCCTCTAGAGAGAGCGCCTTTAAATTGGTGCGATTGGCAATTTTGAAAGTGATTTGTTGAAAACTAACGAGGATATAGCTCCTCAAATTCGCGAAATTTTACAGACACTTAAATAGAGGGGGAAAAACTTGCCTCCCCCCCCTCCCACCATACAAGCGTCTGTAAATCTTCGCAGTTTTGCGGAGCTATATCTTTACTCGCTTAAGACGTATCACTTTCAAACCTGGCAATTTTACTAACTTAAAGCTCTCTTTTCAGTGTTGGCGACGGATTTTCCCGAACTGGTCCACATCAAAAGTTGAAAAAGAAAAAAACAAAAACAAAAACAAAAAAACGAAAAAAACACGTGGAAGGGTCTATTGAATTGACTTTGTTGCTAAAAAGAATTTTTACAAACAATAGTCTGCTTGATCATGATTTTCAATAATGTGGCTACTTATCTAAGGGTTATCTTAGCAACAAAAAAAGGCTTTACCTAAGAAAAGACTGACCGATCACTTGATGATGTCATGTGACAACGCTCTAAACTATTTTTTTCAGGTTTAACCGGTTTAACATTGCTGAATCCTTGAGACATATCCTAGGAAAAGCAACTTATTAGACATTATTTAAAATTTACCCAGTTTCTTTCTTCTCAAAAGACAGAAAATTTGGAGTACATGAATTTTTTTAAAAACTGTAACAGTTAGTAATACATTATTTTTCCTTTACTGTAAACTGATTTTTCAGAAATGAAATGAAAATGTTTAGTCAGCTTTACTTAAAAAAATTATCTTCCTTGATTCTTTATTTCTTAAAAAAATGTAGGGAATCTGCAGATGAGATGCGAGATAGTATGATCGCGGCCTATAACTTGTCACGCACCATTAACAGGAGTCTTAAAGGTTATGACCGGAAAGTTAGGCCAAACGCAGGAGGTCCGCCAGTTATTGTGAAGATTGAATTCAAAGTTATTTCTTTTGGAGAGATCAAGGAGGCTAATATGGTATGGCAGTCTACCTGGTTTAAAACCTGTGGAAATTACTTAAAGGAATTGCTTAAAGCATAACATAGCTGATTTTGTCGGTGATTCAAGAAAAGAAGTCTAGGTTTTAGCCATTTAGTAGCATGAGCCAATGCCTCTTTTTCTTCCTTAGAATATATTTGGCGACAACAATTATGTACATGTATTGAAGTGGGAGTCGGCAAGTACTCTGCTATGTTTGAGTCAGTTGTCGCTCAATCCTGGTGACCTGTGACCTGAGATTTGACATTTATTATTAGAAAGTCCTGAAATTGAAAAGAAAATGACAAACTAGAGTGAAAATTAAACGTTTTGCTAATTTTTGTGGTATTTAAAGTGCTAACTAACTTTGTAACATTACAAGTTATTGCTTGATATAACAACAACAACAACAATTATTTATTTGCATGATTATTGCAAAATGATAGGGACTATTAACAAGGAAAAAAATCTATGTCTGACATTTCTAAGAGCTGGAAATTTCGGACAGTGGAAGAGAAAGTGAATTTCATCTTCAGTTTGGTTTGAATCACAGACTGGTCAAAATCGTTTGTCCTGAGAAGTGTGGTCATATCTTCTGGTTTCGATCATTACTTTGTGATAGATTAAGCGTAATCTTAAAGTTTTTCTATCAAAGTTGTTTTTTTCAGAACTGATGGCCGTATTTGGTTTTGTTATGACGTCATATTTCATAACCATAATCGCAATAAATTATCATCAAAAGTTGTTGAAATGTTTCTTAGAAGTGAATGAACAATTTAAAAGAATAGATTGTACAAAAGCATATTCAATAAACACTGAAAGAAAAAAACCTTAAAGATGATGTCTGTCATAATCTTCGATCTTTATTTAAACAACGCAGCCAACAAATCGTTGCGATCCGCACGACAGGGCTAATGTCACCTGTCCAGTCTTGGTCTGTGTAAAGTTTCTGCTAAGTTTTGCAGACTGGAGGGACAGCATAAAGTTTTTAATGTCTGAATTTTTTTTTGTCATATAGCATCTTAACATCTTACCTTTTTTCTCAAAGGAATACTCAATGGATATTTTTATGCGTCAGTGGTGGAATGATCCGAGATTTAAAAACAACTACAGCCAACCATTCAACATGGCAGCTGATCCTACCGAACTTTTTTGGACTCCAGATACGTACTTCTGGAACGTTAAGGATGCTAAATACCATTTTGTAACCAGAGAAAACATGAGAGTGAAAATATCTCCTGACGGAGAGATTTATTACAGCACGAGGTAAATGAAAGAACTGAACAGAAGCTGGGTGAGAGCTCGGTCCAAAATAATAATTATAATAATAGTAATAATAATACTTTATTTATCTTCTCCCATTATGGGTCTTTTCAGGGATAATGAAACAAATAATTCAAATAGAACATTAAATGGTTAAAAATCCCAACTAGAACGAGGTGAAATAGTTGTCTATTTTACAAGCGTGCATGGCCTAGAATTTGAAACCGGGACTAACGAGAACAAATCCAACAAGAGGTCAGGGCGGGAATTGAACTTGGGGCCTCCGAATTACTAGTCCAGCGCCCTAACCGCTCAGCAACGCTGTCTTCGTGCTTCGCTATAAAATGTCACTTATTTTCAAAATTCAAATTAATCGACTCCCTTAAAGAGGTCAAACTATTTGTATGAATTCAAGGGAAGATTGTTTTATTTTTATAATTTTTGGTGAGTTATTAGCTGGCGCGAGATTTATACAGGCTGTTTATACTGAGCTAAGTTGTATAATCATGTCCAAGGCGATGATAACAAAAAAAAGTGCATGATTGAAGAGCAACAGTGGATACTCATAGCACAGTGGTGAATCATTATAAATTTATGCTATATAAACACCTCCCAAGATTTGGTCTTTAAATTAATTTTTGCTATTGCTAAAAAACATTCAAAAGCAAATTAACATAGAAAAGACTAAAGTTTGTAAAGGTTCAGCTGTTTTATTTTTCAGAATAACCCTTACTGCTCAATGTGACATGAACTTGCGACTTTACCCAATGGACACACAGTATTGTCCGCTTATCATAGAAAGTTGTAAGTATAAATGCATGTTACTTACTTACTTGCTCGACAATTGAGATATTGTGAATCCTATACCAGTATTAATACATGTGAATGATAGTAGAAATAAAAATTGAAAAAAAAAATACTATTTTTCTTTCTTATATCGCAAGGAGATTTTGTATCCAGACAATTTGATTTTAACCTTGTTTCAGTTTATTTATTGAACTTCTCTCTACTCTTTGACAGATGCCTACACGACCGCTGACGTGGATTACCGCTGGAAAGGAGGAGACGACCAAGGGATAGAGATCGTATCCGCTGAAATGGCGCAATTTGATCTCGTAGGTGTAAGCACCCGCACTAAAGCTCAGACGAACAGTAAAGGTATGAACCAGAAAAATATTATTCTGTACTTATATCAAGGCTGCGCTGTACTGACCTTTCAGCAAATGCTGATGGAACAGCGGACAGATTCTTTTAATTTCGTGTTCAAGCGGACTTACCAGGTCTAGGAACGTTTCATTTCTAGCCTTCTACTGGTACTATTTAAATATTGATCCTTCTTCTAAATACATGAGAAAATTTAGATTGCAATTTTAACATCGATGAGCCACGACGAACACTGTAATTACTTCCTCAGGAAAATTACATTTTTTTCGTATTTCTAATTTTATCAAGTCAGTTCTAGATGAATTTTAAACGCGGTCGGGAGGACTCTTCAACACAACATTTCAAAACTGAGCAAGGTCCAAAAATTATCTTTCATAAGTGTCTCTTTGGTTTGATTTTTTTAAAGGCTCATTTGCAAGTTTGACGGCAGTATTTTCATTCCGCCGACGTACGGAAAGTTTCATCTCGTCCATCTTCGTCCCTTCTATAGTCCTTGTCGTCCTCTCGTGGTGTTGTTTTTACATCTCTCCTGCTGCAGTTCCGGCAAGGGTTGCTCTTAGCATTACCACTATATTAACCTCAATTCTGCTCAAGGGTAATGTTAATAGGGATATGCCAAAAGTCAGCTACATGAAGGCAGTGGACTATTTCATGCTTACCTCCTTTGGTTTCATTTTTACTGCTTTGATTGAGTATATCATAGTGCTAAACAGTGACCCAGTATTGCCTTCATGGTGCAAAAGGAGACAGAAAACGGACGAGAAACACAAATTTACCGTGGTAAGTGAGGTAAGTGAAGAAAACAGTGGCTTAAAAAAAAAAGAAAGGGAACATGGAGAGAACATGGTGTAATATGCTGGGTTGGATCTTGGGCTCTTGCCAAATTTATCTTTCCCACCTCAATCACTCTCCATTAAGATCAGGCTCTTGAGGAATTTGTCACCTATCAAATTAACGTTGCCCCCACACTTAAATTACGCAAGGAAGGGTCACATTTCAAAGTCAAACTGAAAAAAATGAATCACAAAAACTGTGGCTCTATTAGTGTCCCTAAAAATTGGAGACAATTTAATTTCCAGATCGAATTGAAATTTGAAATGTTAAGTTTTGACGAAAGGGAAAAACGAAGGAGGAAAACCAAGAACAACAATTTCAATCTCAACCCACAACTGGCCTCGATGTCAAGACTCAAATTCATCGATCAAGCCACATTGGCGGGAGGCGAGTGTTTCTTACCACTGCGCCATCCGAAAATTGCTCGGTCCCCGGAGTTTCCTCAGCTCGTTAGTTGTTTCCGAAGCCTAACACGAGTCCAACAGCTTCCGACAGAGGTTTTTAAACCTCACTCTTGTCAAACTCACTAAGAAATAGGTCTCCAAAAGTGGCAATGTGGTTTCTCACTGGGCTTAGGCCGACAAAACCGGGTCTTTGAACAGACTTGACTTGGATTTGAATTGGGTGAATGAATACCTTGAGCTTGATATCAATCTTATTGCTATCGTAGGTCCAAGGCGAAGACAGTGTTGATCTTGTTGTCCAGGTAATGGATGAAGGCGCATGTAGGATCCGTAGCAACAAGGGGAACTTCAAGCTGAAACCAGAAATTAAGAAGGAATCTACATCAACAGATCAAGACAAACCTAAAACCATACCGAAGGTTCATTGGATTGACCGCATATCAAGATTTGCGTTTCCTGTTTTGTACGTACTTTTCCTTGTCTCTTACACCTTATATTATGGGCTGCTGAGGGACGCTAGTAAAGAAAACGTGCCTGAAGAATAAACCATTTTGTTTGCAAAATATAGTTAACAAAACAAAAGATTTTCAAGGAATTTTCAATACAGCAGGACAATTTTCAATACAGCAAGAGATGTTCAGATATGACATCGTTATCAAAAAAAGTTCTGTTTGCTTTTTAATATCGATTAATACTATTGCCGCGACATGGTAACGTTTATCAGAATCAAACTTTTCCATGTAAAGTTAGAAGAAACAAAAATATAAGAAGGAAAGGAAGATAAAGCTGTTTAAATTACCAAGATAACAATTAGTCATAAATTTAAAAGGATATCACTGAAACATAACTTGATTGTTTTCAAGTGGCGCTAATTGGTCTGAGGCATGTGCATATTGCTAATTACTTTTTAGCAATTTGCCAAAAAAAAAAGAAAAATGAAAGTAAAAAGACAACGGACGAATGATTGTTTAGAATGCTTTAATTTAATCTAAAACTCAACCTTTAGTTTATTTCATTATAAGATGACTATTACTGTTATTTCAGTGATTCATTGCAGATTTGTGTTAGTAATTGTAATTATTCTTTTATTTAAATTTTTGTTGCACTAACAGATATCTCCGCAATTATTTTTTGTTCGTGGAACCCTAAGCGCCCTTATGTAGAATAAATCTGCTGTTGCTGATGCATATGGCTTTAAGTTCACTGTAGAGAGGAAAGTATCACTCCCAACTTTGAAGGAAATTTGAACGAAATATTACGTGAGACATTTGCTTTCATTTTAGGTGTTTCCATAACAACTATTTCTCAAAAATGTTTTGCAATTAAAAAAAAAAGTGTTTTGCAATTAATGCTTTATTAAAACATTTTTACCTTTAGTTACTTTTTTTGCTGTTTTTGCTTTTCCCCTCCACTTTTACCACTTTTTTATTTGTGATGAAAAAGGATGACTGATCATGACATTTAAAAATATGGCGTGAAATAACATCATGACTATAAGTGAACTAAACTCCTAAAGTTTCAAATTCCAAACTTTCGAATTCAGTGGTAAAGGCAAGGGTCCAGTCGTAACAAAACCCAGACAGAGGATTTGCATGAATGATAAGACAAGTTTCAGATATAAGAGTTGCAAACACATATATTTAGTTGGATTACTGAAATAAATTGTTATCAGCAAAAATACATGTACATTATATGCTGCACGTGATATGTCTATTTGAGTCTGAATTAGCAGCGCTAATATTGCAAACTTGTTGTCATTTTTTAATATGATATTTGGGACGCAATTTGCGTTTGACGTCACAACGGTAATAGTGTCTTTGTTTATCAAAAAGAATCAACTATTTACACCTGCATCTCCTTTCAAACTCGCTTAACTTAAATAGTTGAATATTACTTTTATTTTTTTGTTATTGTATTAACCCTTTTTACGATGGAATGATTCCATTTCATCAAGAAGATATACTCTGCTGCTGGGAATCCCACGCACACAGAAACAAACTAATAGAATTTGAGACCCCGGCCTCTCCCCGAACTAATGTTTACTTAAATGGTTGCCTTCCTTAGGGTGATGGTTGGTACCTAAGAATTACACTGTCACGAGTGCAAATACTCAAATTAATCTCAGTTAACCATCTCGTGGAATTCGTGACAATAAAAGAGAGATAAAATTATACTAAGATTTAATACCAACCAATTTTCTCTTTCTTGGCAGTGCTAAGAATCATATAAACCATGCTATCAGAGCTTAATATGCATCTTACACAGGCTCAGTTTGTTTGATGATATTTTTTCATTTGCATTGGTTCTTTATTTGTAATCAGGTTGTAGTTGGCTTACTTACTGATTATCCACGTGCAAGGACTAAAATGCGATTCCATTTTGCATTAATATTAACCCTCGTCACAAATTAACTCCTTGAAACACGTCACTGATCACTACATCAAACTTGATTTACGATGCATGGCTAAAACAGCATTGTAATTAGTAGGGCAATGGGAATGGGTAAAATTTATCAAAGAGTTTAAGGATTTTTGTCGGACATTGCAAGTCATTTCTTTTGACAGCAACAAAGAACCCCCGGCTCTCCGAGATCTTAAGGCTTAATCCTCTATCTTGTTCTTGTAATGAATGACGTAGGCAATCAGAAAGATAGAATACATTGCAGGGAACAGTAGGCGAGAACATTTGTCCACCCAGTGGTCCTGAGTCTCGCTTGCCTTCTGCGGTGGTTTCTTACTGGGACTTTTGCTCAAGTCTACTTTCTTAGGTGACGCACTGATCTTCAAAATGATTTCATCTGACGATCCCTGTAGAAAAAAAAATGTTCAAACTTTCTAATAAGACGCGGAGTTATCTTGGCTGCAACCCGTCCAACTGAGTAACTGATATAAGTATTTAATGCGGTGTGTTCGACAAAGTTGGCCGCGTGTCTTCTTCGTCTAGTTTACTCAAGAAAGGTAAGTAGATCAGTTTTGCAAATATATATATCTGTAAAAAAAGTTCCAGGATAAAACACAACCGATGCCAGCGCCTCTACATCGACTTTGAACTGGCATCACCTACTGTATGTGGTATTATCATCTAAAAAACATTGCGTCATATCCCCTGAATTTAAAGATTAAGTTGAACAGATTTCACCCATTTGCATGAATCTTAAAATTTAGAAATTTCATTATTGATAGTATGATGCTTACCCTTGCTTTCGCGATGTCATCTTCCTCTTTCTTCTTGAGGAAGGTACAGCAATCCGCCATCTTATTGGGAGTGTTTAACACAATAATGTATTCAACCAGAGCAGCAAATATGAAGCCAAACGAAGTCAACATAAAGTAGTCTACAGCTTTGATATAACTGACCTGAATTGAAAAGTTTTCATCATATTCAAGTTAACGTTTGGTTTATCAGAAAGGCAGCGTTTTCATGGACGAAGCACTATTATTATAATTATAATAGTGCGATTTCCAACTATACTGCGCATAGTAGGACTCCATGTTCCTAGAAATATCTAGTCGCCCGCTATATTTCTATCAACAAGGGAGAAGATGAAATCTCCGGTGTTGTTGGGTACATGACCCGCTTTAAGGTATTTAAAAATATATATTTCATAGGCGTAAAATTGCCGAATTGCGTAATTAGTAACATAACCATGTTCTAATTGAGAGGTGCACTGGACTGGTACGACTAACGACCATAAGGGCCTTAGGGATCATTTGGAGAGAGGGAAAGACGCCCTCAAGCTTATTCTTATTGAAGAAGAAATGCCTGGTGCATCAGGGTGTCAATGAATTCTGGTATAGTGGAAGTTAGTTGCATTTTTCCATTTGGAACACAGCACTTGAAACACGCCATTTTTGTTTACCTTCATACTCGTCCCTCCAAATGGCCCCAGTATATAACCAGTTTTCTACTTCTTTAGAAGATGGTGAATTGAGATAACGATCATTTTGGAGCTCTTCTCTGATAATTTAATAAAAATATCAAGTTTTCATCATGCTCCAATATTTTGGACTACTTATGTCTGTAAACCCGAATGTTCCAAGTGAATTGAGCCAAACAGTGCGAGTGGGGCCACTGACAAATAAAAAATTATTATAAATAATAGTATATTAAAATAATTAATGAATCTCTCCCCTAAAGGGGTTTTTCAGAGATAATGAATTCAAATAAATAATTCAAATGGAACATAAATGGTTTAAGAATCCCATCTGGTAGGAGGCGAACCAGTTGACTATTTTAGACGCATGGTAGAGGACTTGAGCTCGTATATACCGAGAACAAATCCTGTTAGCGGTCAGGACGGGAATGCAAGTTCAACGCTCGGCCCCGCTGCCTCTTAAAATGAAGCGTTAAGGTGGGAAGTTTACCTTGGGAATATTGTTGTTGAGAGAGCTGGAGAGTAAAATGGTTGTCAGGATAGTTGTTATACTAAGCGATATCCTGGCAGGAACAGCCGTTGGGGTGATGAAAAATGTGCACCAAGATAACACCACTAGGATCACCTCTGGTACGTACACCGCTGAAATGTAGTAGTCAAGACGTCGTCGAAATGAGAACACTGCTTTCAGCTTCGCAAAGGATCCTAGTGGGCCGCCATGAGAAGAGATAGAAAAAGAGATGATCAAAGTTGAATTAAAATGATTGCAGCTCCTATCATCGATAACATTGGAAATGAATACCAGTTTAACTTGAACCTCAATAGGACTTAAAAAACTAAAATTAATAAATATGTAATTATTATATATAACTATAAATATATAAACATTTAATAGTTACTCCTGAGTACAGGTTAAGGTATCATCCACCCTCAAGCACCCTCCCCGCGTTGATCGGCGCTAGCGCCTTTGCTTTTAATAAATATCCCCATAAACCGTACATTTTCTGAAAGCTTAATAGTTTCAGATTATTGCTTATTCCTTTTAAAAAATCAAAACATTAACGCGATTCAGAAATGAGAAGCTTTTTGTAAAAGTAGGTGTCACTGTAAATTTAAGTCCAGGCCAGCGAAAAATAAACGGAAGAAGCCAATTACGATCTCATTCGCTTCTTAACACGTTTGACTGAAAAACCGTGTCTCAGATTTTTGTCAAGTGGGTTTGTTCTTTTGTTATAAGCAGTTGAAGATAAGAATAGCAAATCATTACCACTACCTATGAAAAAATACTCTTACTCGAAAACGAAAAAAGAAATCAAAATTCGCAGACATAGTTTTTTAGAAAAACTATCTGACAGTAAGTTGGCCAAATTTCAGCCAAATTGGTTCACGGGTTGCCGACTTGGAGTTTGAAACGTACCCTTAACTTGACCTGATTTTCATTTCGAGAAAACAGGGGAAAAAGATTTTTGGCGGCCTATTACCCGTGACGAGATTATAACAGATTATAACACCAAAGCTGTCAATGTTGAAGCATACCAGAGAAGGGACAACAATAGTGACACAGCAGGAAAAGGTTACAAACGAAACCCGAAAAGAGATGAACTATTTTTTTCAAAGGCTCTGCTTTGTTCGATCCTTCTGTTTTCGAGAAAACATCTTTAGTTATTTGCGACGGGCAGTTTTCATTTTGAGCCAGCCAACTTTTACTCGATACATATTCCAAAAGTTGGACACTTCCCTGGAAAAATCGACAACAAACCGCTTCCTGGAGTTGGAGTTTTTCTTGAAGCTGCTCTCCCGTTACAATAGACTTTGAAAAAAGTCCTTCGTCCGATTTTTATATGGCGCGGGACCTGTTGCGAATTTTTCGCTCGCCTGGCCGCTTCGCTTCGCGGCCTAAAAAGCTCGCTCCGCTCCCTAAGAAACTCGTGAAACTCGATTTCGCGGTAGTTTCATCGGGCTTTTCAGAAGCTTTGTCATCCTTAAGCCATTTTTCTTGATTGTAGTAGGAGCCCTTGTCGCTCTCTGCTAGTTTCGAAGCCCACACTTTGCAAAACGATTTTGTCGTCTTCTTTCGTCTTGGAGTCAAGGACGAAAACGGACAAGCTCGGCTCTTTTTTCTTCTTTGGAGGCACTCACTTCCAAAATCCAGGGAAAAACAGTGAGCACTATACTTGTAGACCACGATTTCTGTCAAATTGCGTGATTAGCTTGGTTCAACAGCGGCGTGCGTATCAAGTATGACAGGACTTGTCAACGATCAATTAAAATAATTAGCATAGAAAAAACTTTTGCGCTCCATAAGTTTGCACAGAAAAAACATTTTTTCCTAGAATTTTTTTGTTTAAAAGAAAGCTCTTGATGAGCTCTACTTAACTATCTAAAAATCGAAAATTTCGAAAAATGAGGATTTTTTTACCCTGGATGATACCTTAAGTTTGATTTCAGGTTAACTTTGATTTAACCTAGGTTAATTCTCAATTTTCTTTTTTCTCGCCTTGCCCCAGCAGGTAACGCGGCCTGGACACTGTATCTATTACCAGACCCAGGATTACCGATGGGCATTAGGTGTAGTCTTTGCCCTCTCTAGTGGTTCGTAGCTGTAAGTTACGTCCAAAATAGCCAAACTACAGAAGTGTAAAGTGAACACCGATGAAAATCGGAGAATTGAGACGAGGCCTTCTACTTTTCTTCCTTATATCTGAAAAGATAGCCTAACTTTTTATCGATGTGAATGAAAGGTAACACATCCCACTTGGATCTCGAGTATTGGTCGGACCGAGGATTCTTCTGATTCGTAAGCTGATTAACCTTAAACTGAGTTTGACTGATAATACTAGTAAGTTTTTTAGTGTCTTACTAATGCTGGTAGGTAAGTTTTTTTTCCCTTCTTCTTTCCCGATAGATACTAGGATTGGAGGTTAGGTCCGCGTCAGCGATGGATGCCTTGTGTTGAAGGCTGACGAAGCTGCCTCTTCCTCAAACATTCATCTTTCCATGCGCGCATTTTGTTCACTTGCCCATGATATGATGCCCTGCGGTCTTTATTTTACCGAAAGCGAGACTAAAAGCTAAAAGGGCTGACGCTTAGAACTTCGACTTTGATAGGTCAGTTAAGGTGTATATCTTTTAAGTCAATTTAAATTTGTGCAAAACCATTTTTGCGTTATTATTTACATGTATGTTACTGGCGTTATTACCTTTACTGTTAGTTGATGCATCATTTATAGTTTGAACCCGAAGAAGATCAAACTGTGCCATCTTTGAAGAAACTATTTCTACGCCATTACTTTTGCCGATTTTCCATTTGTAGTCTACATCAGCCACTGTGTGAGCATCTGTTAAAATTACAGACAAAAATAAGGCGTTCAGCAAACCTGTATTAAGTCAAGGACACGAAAAAATCCTTGGCGATAGCATTTCTTTGCAAAAGCCATTTAAAATTTGTCCTACTGGCGCCATAAATTACAAGAATGGGAACGGATTAAAACCACTACGGAAGTTGAAAACTCAGTGTACAAATATCAACTGCCTTGACAAAAGCAAATATCGTTTCCTACCATTCCGTAAGATAACATCACTAAGCACTTGACTTGAAATACGAAACAAATACCCCAAAAAAATTGTCGTACTTACAGCTCTCAATTCTGAGTGAACAATGTTGAGTGTCCATTGGGTAGAGACGTAAATCCATGTCGCAATGAGCTACAATTGTTATCCTGATAACGTAATTGAAGTAAAAAAGAAACATTTTTTAGTAGATATGCCATAGACATTTTAGGTAAGGGACGAATTAACGGCTAAAACGGTAATTTCGAAGTCTCCTTAATTAAAGATTAGGAAATTGTCAGAAGCATTTTTTTTCCGGTAAAAAATAAAAGAAAAAGAAAATATATCTTGTTACCTCGTGCTGAAGTAAATCTCGCCATCAGATGATATTTTAAGGCGCATATTTTCTCTTGTTACGTAATGATATTTTGCATGTTTCATGTTCCAGAAGTAGGTGTCTGGTGTCCATAGCTCAAGCTTGTTCGGGTCATAAGCGATATTAAAAGGAATTGATGAGTTGTGCCGCATCCGAGGATCCTTCCACCACTGGCGGAAGAAAATATCCATGCTGTATTCCTGGTTAAGATCACAATGATGTTATATGATGTTTTATGATTATAGATTTCTTTACTTTCACCATTTTTACATAGATCATAATGGCTAGCAAAATTTTTGGGGGTAAACAAGGTGCGCGGTGGTCTATGTGAAAATGGTGAAAGTAAAGTAATTAAAATCATAATCATAATCATTCATTCATTCTTCTCATTCCGTCATTTTTATAAAGCGTTTTTTCAATAGCAACATGCAAAAGACTGGTTCCTGAAAAAAAAAATTGTAACAATTTTCAGTCCTAACAACAGCAATAACAACAATAATTTATTTACCCAAGTAGCACTAAGGAGCTTACAGAAACTCGTTTAAACGTGTACGTGCCTAAAAACTACTAACTATTCAAAAACAATAAGGCAAGACTATAACAGTAGTACTACGACAATTAACCTTCCCTTGAAAAGTATTAAACCATGAAAATTATGTACATTACAGATCAATAAATTCCTTTTGCTGTAAGCTGAAAGCATTCCTCCTATCATAAATAGTAATTTATATATAAAAAAGAAAAAAATGCACACACACACATATATATATATATATATGTGTGTGTGTGTGCATTTTTTTCTTTTTTTTACTTTTGCTGTTTTGTTTTAATTTTTTTCTTTTTGTCATTTCGCTTTTTTTAGCCTAGTAGTACAACTATCTAATATATTTATTTTAAGATTTACTGTAGCTCTGCCATTGACTTTCCCACGTGTAAGTATGATAATATTTCGTTCTTATTATTTAACTGAGGGAGCCCATTCCTTATAATCCCTGTGGCTTCTCTTAGGCTTCCTCGCCATGAGAGTTTAAATAATTCTTTTTTTGCTTTGTACAACTTATGGCAAACAAAACAATAAACAATAAACAATAAATTATAATAATTATGATAATAAGACTATGATAATCGTTAACCACACAACTAAGAATATAATGATAAGTTAAACGACTTACCATGTTTGCTTCTATTATCTCGCCAAACGAAATAACTTTAAACTCAACTTGCACCATGACAGGCTCTCCTAAAGATAATATAAGATTAACAAAATATTTACCTATATATTAATACCTTATATTAAAAAATATATTTATATTGCATGTTGAAAGACCTAGAAGTACAGTGTGGGACGGTCCAAATATGTTTTGTCGTAAGCATTAATCTCCTAAGAGGAAAGAACATCCAGTTGTTATAGTTACAAGATATGTGTCGTCGTCAAGTCGTCGAGTTCCGACAGCGTGACACATAATACTGAAAAAGGACAGGCATTTTGAATGACGGATAGCTACATTTTAGAGTATAGTTTATATACCATTATCGAAGTGTTTGCTACAGGCTATTGATTAAAAACGATATTAAGATCTTTCGAAAATACTTTAACCTAGCAACGGGGTTGTAGCCAAGCCTCCCTTGTACAATGGCCGGTATGATCTTTTAAACGAATGCGTTTGATATATCCAAGCTCTTTCTTATAGTATATGTGACTCTTAGTAACTATGAAAACTTTGCTAACCTTTGGCCTTGGGGAGGGGGGTTAACTCCTGTTAAAAAAAACAACAACAATAACAGCAACGAAATAAAAAACAAACAAACAAAACAAAACAACAACAAATGTGAGTCGTAAAATCTTCCAAAAGAACCCTTAGGTGTCAGATTAATGTGTGCCTGGAAATTTCTTGTCCTTAATCAACCGATCTACCAACCAATCTCGTAGAGATATGATGGCCCCTCCAGTCGTTTTAAAATGGAATTAACTCCCCCTTCCTCCACCCTCATCTGGCAGCTTAAAGTTTGCTTTTACCTCCTGCGTTGGGCCTCAACTTTTTATCATAATTTTCTAAATTATTGTTGATCGCCAAGGACAAATTGTATGCCTCCTCCATAGATTTCTTATATTTATTGCTGCGAAAAGAAACCACAATATCAAAAAAATTAGTAATAAATCATTATAAATACCACGAAAATCACACGACCTTTGCCAGTTTAAATTGCTTCGTTGTTTTTTCAGGTCGTTCATATCTATTCAGTGATTTAAACGTTTTTGAGCACAGCATTTCGTTTTTGATATTCATACTCACAGTTATGGAATGAAACACCCACAAATTCATTTACCATACTGACGATTTATTTTTTTTGTTTTACGAAAAGAAGATGATTTTAATTCAAAGGAAGAAGGATAAATGAAGAATTTTAACTTAGATTGTTTAATGTTTTATAGGAATGAGGTATAAGAAAGTAGTTTGCAAAGAACTTACTTTTCAGGGTCTCCTTTGCTTTCTAGTGTACAGCTTGCAATGAAAATGATCACGACAAATACGGTTGTACACGTTCTGACATCCATGTTAACAAATTCTGAAAAAATACAGTCAGGTAAAGCAATACGTGAAATACTTACTCTTTGCAGTTAGTCAGTATACTCAGTCTACGATGAATAGTGTTATTATTGTTATTATTTATTTATTTGGCAAGACTTCTAGTTTTTCAAACTTAAAATAATTGTGCCTCTTGCTGATAATTTGATGAACGAAAAATAATAGTATTCTTAACAAATTGACTAATTTTCAATTGATTGCTTAATGTTGGAGGGTCACGATTATCACACTGGGCTGGTATCGACTTCTCGTATTTTCAGAGCATAGCAATCCGTGCTTTTACTTATTGAAATCTAGCTAGAACTCTGGTAAAAAACCTGTTCACGAGTTAGTAATAATTGCTGTAGCCGCAGTCTTGTCTGCCAGACATACATGTTCTTTCTGATAATGATGTAAAAAGAATGTTTTCCCAGCCATGAAAAATTCAAAAGCTCAACTGTGTGCTTAACAAGAAGTAATTGAAGTTGTAAATTTAGGCTTAGTCAAAAGTCGATAATTGATCACGCAAGTATGTTTGACAAAGTTACTTTCAATTGGCAGAATATTAAGAACCCATCCAAAGAGATCTTTACTAAGAAATTATTTTTGAAATTGCTTTGTTGGTGAAAAGCTCGGTTATCTCTCACTTATACTTTACCGCAATTAAATTCTCCCTCAGGTCAAATCTTGCAGTTTTGATCATTATAAATTATCGTGGTAAATTAATGTTACCACAAGATTAGAATACTAAAGACCTTCCAACACCTTCTCTTTGTTGGATAAGTGAAGGCTAGCCCCTGTGTTGTAATAACCTGGACGTACACTTAACATAAAAGTTTCCTAAACTTCCTTTAACTTCCTCTAACGTCAGACTACTAAGTAAATTAATCTGAATTTAAATGTTTAGTATATCGCCATAAAAGGGATGAATAAAGGTTGATTTGTTTCGTCAGTTCGCTGATAGTCTTAGATAGGACTCAACATTATGCAGTATGTTTAACATGAATACTGTTAGTAACTGATTATAGCTCGAACGTTAACGTTGACTGGGGATTCTAGGGAAAAAAAATTACTTAATGTTGAAACAGCTGTTGGAACTTGGAAAGCTACTCTCATCCCGACGTTATTCAATTGAAGGAACTTAATTTTGATTTTATAACCATCCAGAAACGTTCTATTTCGTTCTAAAGTTTTGTTTTTTATATAATTGCATTATGTCGGCAATTCTCACTATTTAAGGAGTGTCTTACATCACTGTAATATACCAAAAAAAAATGTATATATATATATATATATAGATGTCCAGTAAAGACGTAAACGCTTTTAAATTTAATTGAGAGTTATTTTCCTAAGTTCTTTCTCTGCTTATATTTAGAAGCTAGTGGGTATCTTACCTACCATTCGGGGTAGCGCGACTTTAAGGTGAATTATTCACACCAACTCCACACCGAGAAGAACCTTGCGTTCATATAAACGTTGAAATGCAACGGAATGCTTTTGTTGTAGCCCAATGAATTCCCTGGTGCACAGTGAACTGATAACAATTAAACTGTGCGATTGAAATCCAAAACAAACTGAAGGGCACCAATTGCCTACAATGGATTTAAGATAACAGAACACTTTGGGCGCCTAAACACCAGTTGTTAATAATGTATGATCGAATAAAGACCTCAATAAAATAAAAATAAAAGATTTCTGTCTCAATTTACAAAGCAATTTTTCCTAAAGTTTATTTTTTTGAAATTATTCTATTCTCTTCTAAATGATCTTCCTATCAAAACATTTCAAATCGAAAAGTGTATCCTGGTTCAGTGAGTGAAGAATGTCATAACAAGATACGTTTCAACGCCTAAACCTCGCGGAAGAATGCGAAAGCGATTGCGTTTTAATTAGGCTGAGGATCAAACTTGAACCCGCTATAGGTGCAATCTTGATTTAAAATACTGAAAATAAAAAAAATATTTATAGTAGATAATAGATCACGTAAAGATTCTGTGAGGTAAAATTGATATTTCTCGATATTTTTTTTTTTTTCAACTTTACAATGAGATAATATTCTTTAGTAGAGTCCAACTATTGAAATGAGTTGATATTCTATGAAATTTACAAATTTTCACCTAGTCAGTTTCTTTCTTTGTTTGTTCGTATTTTCTTAAAGGAATGAAAGTTCGGGTAAAGAGCTTTCGTTGCCCCTGGGTGACTATAAAGTAAGTATTTATATTTATCAAGTCCTACTCTGTAAACCAATAGTTTAAGTTCGGCCTGTCGAGTTGGATCGACGGATTTCCCGAAAAACTGCTTATATTGATGGTTACTATGGAATTTTTGAAACTTTTGAAGTATTGGCTGTGTTATAAAATAGATGATAACGTTTTGCTGATAAATTTTGTTTTGCCCCTCGCGGCGAGTGCCCCTGTTGTTTTGAATTGTCCATTTCTTAATTTGCTTAAACGCAGGGTTGAAAAATACAATGATGTATTAAAATTAAAGCTCCTCCTATTTTCAGCTTGCCTTGACCACTTTGGCATAGTGTTGAAACAGGTTAAGTAACACCGAAATGTTTCTAACAAGGGGCTCGCGCAGAAGTTTTTCAAGTGCGGGGCCGCTGGAATTAAGTGCATGGGGAAGCAGGGGTTGGGGAAGAAAGTAGTTGGTGGTTGTCTCTAATGAGTTCGTTCAAATGGATCTAACAGATTCAGCTGGCTATCAAAGAGCGAACTGATATTATCGCCAATTAAAAAGCTTAAGGTAATGCTGAATGAAAACCAGCTTTCTGCAGTAATACTGAAAAATTGGAAAACTTTGGAATTTATTTTTTTGGGGGGAGGAGAGGGGACATTTTGATCACCTGCAATAGAAATAATTAGGTGAGAAATCCTCCCATTTATCAGTTTATATGTTTATATGTTTATTATTTATCAGTTTTTATGTATCAGTTTATCACAAACATGTGCATAGGTCCAGTACTCTTGAGTTTAGAAATTCTCTCCTTACCGGATGTAGATTGACAAAAGTTATCTCTCACAAAAAAGGGACCTATATGAGATACATAGAGAATATTATTTCGCCGCGAGGATCGGAGTTACGAAATATCTCTTCGAGTGCTGAAAAGTATTTTAAACACGAGAAGAGAAATTTCGTGTCACCAAGCGGCCATGTAATGTTCTAGAAATATCAAACCATTTCACACTAAAAGGTTTTGCAGTGAATGGCACGATATATTATGTAGCCATAGCAATATGATCTTTCTACACTGTGTGAAGATAGCCAACAAATTCAGCTTTTGTGTTTATCCTTAACTTAACAAATATTGCTCACATGCCTGAATAGAATAGAATAGAATAGAATAGAATAGAATAGAATAGAATAGAATAGAATAGAATAGAATAGAATAGAATAGAAAACTTTATTAATGTGTCGGAGCCGTATAGCTTGGGAACAGCCTCATACTAATTGGGGGACACTGACAATTTATAATTAAGAATTACCTAGATACAATGTAAAAGTAAAAAATATTTAAACTACGCATAATATATTATACTCTAATGATAATATAAAATAGCTGAGAAAGAACCTGGGTGAATTCACCCAGACTCAGGCATGAAAGCAATATTCGTTTATCGTAGGGGGCGATGAAATTATGTCTTTTCAACCTTTCTCATCGGAAAAGGATAAGAGAGATTAGATTCCCTTCTTTTTAAACATGGCTATTGGACTCCCATTATACAAATTTTTAAAAGAAGATGGGAATTCTATGAATTTCTCCCGCCGTTCCGTGTGCAGATTTTCTCCTATTTATCTATCACAAGGTATTGTTTTTGATGTGCCCCTTCCCTCAAAATTTAATGCCCCCCTCCCCCCCCCCCCCCCTTAGGGTGAAAGTGAGATCCTCTTGCTTCTCATCCTACTGATTGTTTTGCTCAAACGTAAAATGCATTGGAAAGAAGAAGAACTTGAATAAGAATAAGAAGATGAAGAAGGAAATATCTATCCACGATAATTGCATTCGTGTTTAATGACAGACGGGACACTCGATCACAGAAACTATTCTTGACAAACTTAAGAGTCGGATATATCTTCTATATAATTATAACTAGAATTGTGATTTCTATTTAATTTTTAAATACGTGAAAAGTAAATGACAAGTTTTAAATGCTCTGATATGTAATCTTAAGGGGGTTATTATTGTTATCACCAACGATTGAAAACAAAAGCCTGTAATAATGTTAACAGACTGTTCTTTAATTTTTGTCATGAAAGTTTCACTATTGGAAAATACCCGACCAAATACTATTATTATAAAAAATTCAAACATTCAAAGTTGTAATTCAACCATACAGTCAGATAAAAGTCTATGCGATACTTTTTTCTAAGAAAAACTGACTGGAGTGGTGCAGGCCATATGATCTCCTTTAGCATATTTGGCATATTAAAAGCCGTTTTTTGCCTTTATTTTTTTTCCCCACCGCGGAGCCATGCTAACTCAATTTTCTCAATCTCTCAGCATTATAAAAGGGCAGGTAATAAGAATATGTCAAAACCAGACAATCGCTCAGTAGAGGCCCAGTTAGAACATTGTCATTGTAAAAAATGCTGAAAGTAGTTTATAAATAGCGTAACTTAACTAACTTCGAGTTAATTAGTGCACCACTCTCTTTGCGGTCATTGAAATAAATTAACAAGCCTTCATAAAATTTTCAATTTCCGACAAGGGTTAAAATAGCTTTTTACTTTTTATGAAAAATTCAGGAGTAACTGCCTTTACTGAAGACTTAAGAGTCAATCAGTGCTGTTGATAGCCTTCATGTTTCCTTCCTGAACGAATTTTTGCCAGAATACCAACAAAAAGGCAGCGTAGGAGGCTGGGAAGATAATCCGGGATACCATGTCGATCCAGTGAGTGCAGGCCCGAATTGGCTTCTTACAAAGTTCTTGTTTGGCTGTAGATTTGATGTGAGTTTTCCCGCCATTACGCATTTGTCCGTATTTATCTAGTAACAGAACTGTTGCCCCTTGTTCTGTGTTAGACACCACTATTCGCCTTGGTATGGTGCCGTTACGAACATGCGTACGGCCGTGTATCATATCATGTTCAGTGGTGTGATTGGTTTCCTCTTCTAATTCCATATCAGGCTCTGTGCTATAACTGGTCTGTAAACGACAAATATCAGAATCGTAAGCTCGCTACTCATCATATTATAATAAGCGGAATCCCTGGTGGGGCTCTTTCGTCATGTAATAGACCAGTTTCGATATATTTAAATTCATTCTTGCCACTGAGGCTTGGAGGAATAAAACAAAAGAAATCATCCTGACACTTAGCAATGAATAATACATTTCTTTTGATTTATTCCCCAAGCCTCGGAACCGAGTATGAATTTCAAGAATTTCTATCGAAATTGGTCGATTACGAAAAATATCTGTCCGTGAATAGATTTCTTTACCTCCTTTTCTGGGACCCCATCCTCAAATTGTAATGGTCTTTTCTCATCCTGTTTTTGTAGAACAAACACAAAGCAAATGTTAGCCAGTATGAGGAAATGCACACGAATGAGATACATGCGCATTATGATGTACATCAGGAAATGTCCCCTAGCCCTGTATACTTATATAACCCTCATCTGAACGGACGGAAGTCTATCAAACATGAAGTCATACGAATCTTTTCCATGCATCGTGTCTATAGTATGAAGTACCCAAGATCCGAGTTGTGTGCTTTTCTGGACACACTTTGAGCAAGTATTTGGAAGGTTTTGAACATTTTTGTTTGTTTCGAACACCACCCTAGTTTTTCCCTCTGTTCTCTCCTAGCCGCCCTTGATCTTGGCTTAATTATCATTTTTAACAGTTTTTATTTGAAGATAGTGGATTTAAATATGTTATTAGGGAAAGCAAACTCTTCAGCTGGATTTCAGACATTTATTCATGGCATTAAATCATATGTACCTTCCCCAGCCATTTACTAATATCTGTCTAAATTACATTAGATACCTTTCCTGATTCCTTAACACAGCAACTTCTTAGCCATCCAAACCATACAGGTCGAGGATCCGAATTCAACACAATCATATACTCTAGAAATGACACAAAGATAAATCCAAAACTGACAAGTAAGAAATAGTCTTGAGCTTTGATGTAACTGACTTGCGGCATCTCTTGATTCATGGTGCCACTAAGCACAATTGAGGTGAGTATTGTTGTTATTCCCAAGGATACGCGTGCCGGAACAGCATGGCGGTTTATCCAAAAACAGCACCACGAGAGGATGACCAGAGTTACCGTGGGGGAAAATACGGATGACACGAAATAATCCAGTCGGCGCTTGAACGAAAACACGACGCTGAGACGAGCAAAAGAACCTGATAATGAAAATACAATGACCTGGTGTGATTTTGTCCCGGGGGGGGACTCCCATATGAAACAGACTTGGATGCTCGTCGGAAATTTTGAATTTAACCCCTAAAGGAGACCATCTGGGCGTGGCTCAAGCTTTTTGTGACCCCTAAAGGAGACCAATCTGGGTGTGGTTTAAGCAAATTTTGACCCCTAAAAGAGACCGCTTAAAAACACACAAATACGACATGCAATGAGCTTTTATGATATAAAGACATAACAAACAAAGTTAAAAAGAAAATTGACTTCTGTTTCGCTTCGCGTAATTCTGTGTTTCTTCGCGGAACCCTAAACGAGACCTTGGCGGCTTAAAATATTGGCGCTTTGCCCGGAACACCCTAAGCGAGACCAAAATCCAAAATTTACACCCCTAAGCGAGACGACGAGCATTCCCGTCTTTTTCATATAGGAGTCCCCCCCCCCCTTCCCCCAGGGATTTTGTTCGACCCAAGAAGAGGCAATGATATCATTTTCTTCTTGGTTTTGCTGGGATTCCTGAGTGTCATAACCAGGAAACTTTTCGATGATTAAATGGAGAGACGTTTTGCCACCCCTTCAGTTTTCTTTTTTTTGCAAGCAGCCCGGCTAGGTTTTCACCTCTACAAGTCTTTTTTGAGTATTGTCACCTCAATCCTGACTACTATCGTCTTATTTTATCTAATTTTCATTCACAGCTTTGGTTTAAGTGTTTCTCTAACCAAGATTCGTCATATTTTCTAATCTATTAAGGAAAGTCTAAGGAACCTCTTCCCACAGTAGTTGCTATTGTGCATGTCTGATGAAGCGCTTTTAATCTGACCTAATTTTTAATCCAACCTATTATTTTTTCTTGAATATTTTTTCAATAAATGAACTTCCAGGAGCTCCGCCGATGACGACAAGTCAACCTCAGAGATTTCGATGCTGTAGAATATTAACCTTTGCTGTTTTCCGTATCCTTGATCTTGGTTTCTATCCCCGTCAGTTCAAACTGGGCCATCTCTTGAGATACAATCTCGATCCCTTTTCCTTTGTTCGCCTTTGTCCTTCGCCATCTGTAATCTATGTCTTCTGTAGTGTGCGCGTCTAATGATAGAAAATTTATTGTTACAAATTGAATTTAAAGGAAAAAAAGAAAAAGGCGTGCAACTTGTTTTGCAACATTGTGTAAGTTGTTGTTCCTAGACTTTCACTCAACTAAACAGGGACTGCCACTGGTTGATTCTTGGTCACGTAACCTTGACTAAATTCAAATATATTTATCTCGATTAATGATACAATTCAGAAATTGTACCTCGCTCAGGATACATTACAGCAGGTGTGGAAAGTGGCCTGCTAACAAGAGGTTGGAAAAAAAAAACCTGCCAGTTTTCACTTTCGTGAATGCATACTTCAGCACACACATGGAGCCTCGAGCTAAAAGCAACGATTTTCAAAGCTACCCAGGAAGAGATACAGCAGCAGGTGGATGAAAAAGTGCAGATAATCACATTAAAAGTACTTTGTGAATCATTTATTCAGCGGCTTTGTTCTTATAAAGTTTACTAGTACCAACATTGTTTTGATTCTTTCTTCATTCTTTGTCGCTGTTGAAGTGAAAGTCAGAAATATAACAAAACATTTACGCTTGAGTCCTGATGTTTCCCGATGCGACCGATGGTAAAACAAAACTAACTGATTTCCCTCAATAAGTGTAAATTGCAGTCTATTAAATTTAAGAGAAGTCAATACTCACAGCTTTCGATAACCAAGGAGCAATGTTGGGTATCCATTGGGTAAAGATGAAAGTCCATATCACACTGAGCTGTTAATGTTATCCTTAAAAGAAAAAATAAGTAACGGTAAATCATTTTAATTTGTCAAATCAATGGTGCCTATGAACGCACGTTAAAAGAACTGTGCAAATGAAATTCAATGGAGAAATATCATGATTTTCATACTAGCGGCCGACGCAATCCCGCCAGGTCTTCTACAGGATTTGAAGCAGTAGCATCTACTTTAACCGGTGCAGCTCTCATTAGCCATTAAGCCACTGGGCCAAACATTTTTTTTTTTCAGTCGAAACAAAAATTATCTTTCCGAGGAAGGCTAGGGAGAGAAGATAGACAGACTGATCCCCAGTCATCCTCTTTTGTCTCGGTCTCTTAAATTTAACAGAGGGAAGCGTGTAGGAGATGCGTGATAGCTTCCAGCCTCGAACGTGTTTACACAAATTGGTACTGCGCAGGCGCTCATAAACTAATCTAGAGGAGATTGTTTTAACTAGTACGAGCTGTGAGTGTGGTATGGAACTTAACGTGTCGTTTCTTTTGCTTCTTGTGTAATATAATATATTGATTTAGCCAGGGCTAAAAGCGAAACTTCAGTTTAGAAAAATAAAGCAATTAACTTTAAACCAGTACTAACTGTAAGCCACTAAATCTTCAGATCCCTACTTAACTTTAGGAGCCTTCGGCATCATCGTAGCCATCACCGTCGTTATGTAAGCTCACTAATATCCGGCAAACACACATCCGACATGGAAAAAAAACTCTTCCTAAAACTCGCATGTTTACAGCAAAAGAAAAAAAAAACTCTGTGCATCAAATAGAAAAAAAATCTTCCAAACAAGAGCCTTTTCTTTCTTAATCCCTTCTCTAGGAGAGAAGGGGGGGGGGGGGGGAATTCGTGTGTACATAGACCATCCCTCCCGGTCTCTACGGGTGGGTAAGTGGACGGGCATAACCAAATTTCCTCGATAAGCCGTTTCCAATTTTTAAAGCAATGGAGGTTGCTCTCCGCTATAACTATATGGCTAATTTGTTACATTGAACGGCTTTGCATTTCCTTACTCACCGGGCACTGAAGTAAATTTTACCCGTTGAGTAAATCATAACACGCATGTTTTCACGTGTCACAAAGTGGTACTTTATTTTCTTCACGTTGAAGAAGTACGTATCTGGTGTCCAGAACATTTCAGTAGGATCTGCTGCCATGGTGAATGGCGTGCTGGAATTATGCTTGAATCTTGGGTCATACCACCACTGGCGGAAGAATAAATCCATTGAATATTCCTATATCAGCGCATGAGAAGACACGACACTGGGTTACCAAGAGAAATTTAGATAATTGAATGGAAAGTTTAAAGCGACTTCATATTTTTTATACTTCTTTACAAGAAGAACTTCTTCAACTAAATTGTGAAAGTATATGGGCGAAATACGCAATATATATAGGGCAGATTAAAAAGGGTTTTGCTCGGGCAAAGTTGACAATTGTTAACTTTGCTTCTGCAATTCTTAAAGGGTGTGATTAGTGTTATTCAGATACCATCATCTAAGCATAGCTATAGCAGAGGAGACTAGTTATGATAGACAGTCAAAGGTAAACACCGGTCCTGCAGTTTATGTTAGGAACTCCTTACAGTGCAAAATTATTTGTTTTTTTGTTCACAAATCGTGACGGAATAAATTAATGCTACGTGTTTTTATTGGCCAGTAAGATCAAAATGATACGAAAGTTATTGAACGATGTGCACTGTAAGTCAACAAAAACACTTAAAACAAAGGAGTCTGAAAGGCTTCTAACCATTCCACTTAACTCTAAACTATGATCAACATGGTCGCTTTTCTGTCGTCATTTGGCGGATTAAGATTGAGGGAACTCGTAAACGAACTAATTAATCATACAGTTGCCTAGTGCTTTCTACACTTCTCATCGCTCCAGCTAACATGAGAAAATGAACAGTCTCGTACCATGTTTGCTTCATTTAATTCTCCAAACGAAACAACTTTGATTTCAACCTTGACTTCCACAGGTACACCTTTAAGAGAAAAAAAAAGTCTATAACAGTTAAAACCAATAAAAGCAAAAAAGTGGAAAATCAATGAACGAGGCTTCTACAACTTACGACCTATCATGAACACATGGCAGGTCAAATATTAAGTTAAAAATAAATAAACAAACAGCTAACTAACTAAATGAATAAAGAAATAAAGAGATAGATAAATAAATAAGTAAATAACGACTCAGAGGAAGCACAAACACAGAGTGGTCCTGTTCTTCATCTACCATTCCTATTCGAATTAGAATTGGAAATGTTGGTTTTGGAGGAGAGGGGAAAACCGGAGAGCACGGAGAAAAACCTCTTAAAGAAAATAACAATAAACTCAGCTCACATATGGAGTCGACGCTAGGATGGATTGAACTCGAGCCGCATTGGTGAAAGAAGGCGAGTACTCTCACCACTGTATGTGCTGTCCTTGCGCCCCCCAAAATACTAAGGTTCGAGGTGCTTTATGACTGGCAGGAAGGAGAGAAAGCTTCAACGGGTCTATTAGCAGACACTTACCACCAGCATTAGGTCGTAATTTGGAATCGTATGAGTTCAGAATTTCATTTATAGTAGCAGATAAGTTCGCGGCTTCCTGTTGACTTTTTTCCCAGTCCCTGCTGTCGCTGTGCAGAGATCTTCAACCAAAGAGGACAAGACATGGTTATAAATCGGCAGAAAAACAAACAAATAAACAAATTAGAAAAGTCCTAAATATGGCACGTGCTAGTTAACATGTAAGAAGACCTAATTATCTAAATCTAAATCTAAATCTAAATATCGTTATGTCGGCAAAATCGTTTGGGACATCACGCCAACTCTAAGATAATAATAAATAAAACTATACTAAAATATATAAAACTATTAAAAACTATTAAAAACTACTGATAAAAAATAAAACTAAAACTAAATTAGTTTGCTTTTAAAAATACAGAGGGATTGGCTGGAAACAGTTTCTTCTGGAAGTTTGTTCCATTCAGTTATTGTCCTGGGAAAAAAAGAAAATCTAAAAATATCTTTATGTCCTTTCGGTACAATAAATTTAAAATCATGGCTTCCCCGGGTTCTCCTTTCTTTGCTTGTTATCAAATAATCCCCCCAATCCCCATCTAGGAGGCCGTGGCACATCTTGTATATAGTGGAGAGCCTTGCGTGTCTTCTCATTGTTTCAAGTGTGTCCCACTGTAGGTCTTGCAGCATTTCCGTCACGCTCGTTGTTCGATCGTAATTTCCAGTGACAAAGCGGGCTGCTTTCCGCTGTACCCTTTCTAGAGCGGCTTTATCTTTCTGGTAATGTGGGTCCCATGCGCTACAGGCATACTGGAGGTTTGGCCTCACAAGTGTCATATACACGGTTTCTTTCACTGACTTTGGACAATTCCACAGGTTTCGCTTGATAAGTCCCAAGACCTTATTTGCCCTAGATGTGATTGTTTCAATGTGTGGTGACCACCTCATTTTGTTATCGAGGACTACCCCCAGATAAGGGTGAGATTCCACTTCTTCTAGGATTTGTCCACAGAATACGTATTCCCGCTTTGGTGGATCTCTCTTGGTTGTAAAACACATGATCTTGCACTTTGAAGGATTAAATTCCATCTTCCACTTTTGTTGCCAATCTTCTAATCTATACAAGTCCTCTTGGAGATCGGCTGTGTCTTCATCACAACAAATTGTCCCATATAACAATGCATCATCAGCAAAAAGTCTACCAGTAGAGTTAAGACTATCAGGTAAATCATTTATATACATTAAGAACAGTAGCGGTCCTAAGACTGTTCCTTGGGGAACACCAGATGTCGTAACTACAGGGGCAGATGATACCCCCTCAATTACCACTGATTGGGTACGCTGTGTTAGAAACGATTCAAACCAGTTATGTAGTGGGCCACGAATTCCGTAATAATCAAGTTTCTTCAAGAGTCGGCGATGGGGAACTTTGTCGAATGCTTTTGAAAAATCAAGGATTGCGGCGTGAATTGTTTTGTTAGACTGGATAGCACTTGCTATATCATGAATGGTACATATGAGCTGTGTTTCTGTTGATCGTTTCGCTCTAAAGCCATGTTGACAATCAGTGAGCACTCCATATCGTGAAAGATGCTTCATAACATGGCTGTGTACAATATGCTCAAGTACCTTTGATGCGATGCAGGTAAGTGACACGGGCCTATAATTTGAAGGATCCGATTTCTTTCCTTTCTTGTGAATAGCGCATACGTTGGCGTGTTTCCATTGGATAGGCACAGTTCCGGTATCAATACAATCTTGATATATATCAGTAAGAACCTTTGATATTTCATGGGCATTCTCCTTTAAAAATCAGGGTGGAATTCCATCCGGGCCATACGCTTTATCTACCTTCAACTCGCTAAGTTGCTTTTCAACTCCACAGGTTGTGATGTTTATTGTTCCAATAGTCGGAATAGGGCTTTCACCAGGGTCTGGGATATTCTCTGATTCTTCGTTGTTGAAAACACTGGAGAACTGACTATTTAGCACTTCGGCCTTAGCTCTCGGTTCGGTAAACACTTCATTTCCAACGTTGAGGTCTTGGGTATCTGTACCCTCTTTTCCTAGTTTTTTGATGTGTGACCAAAAAGCCTTCGGGTTTTGTTTCATAGAATCACCGAGAAAGTCAGAAAGATAATTGTTCCTGGACTCATTCAAGTTCTTGTGTAATTGTTTCCTGACTAGTTTAAATTTATTCCAATCGGATTGCCTTCCAGATTTCTTCGCCCTGTTGTATAGCCTTTGCTTTTTCCTTGTCTGTCTTCTCAAGCTACGGTTAAACCACGGTAGGTTATGGCGTGAGGTAGTGAACTTGTGTGGTATACAGGAGTCCATAATTCCAGTGAGCCTTTGTTGAAATATATTCCACTTTGCGTCTACGGATTCTTTCTTCATCTCTTCAAAGTCATTCGCAAAGTCTTGTAATTCTTTCTTTATACGGGTGGTATCTGCCCTTTTCCTCATATAAATCTTGCGTCTCACTGGCTTTTTCTTTCTACATGCCAAGTTCACTTCAAAAAGAACCATATCGTGATCGCTTATTCCCGGGATTACCCTAACATTGTTGATGATATTGACATTATTTGTCAACACAAGATCGAGAATGTTGTCATCTCTAGTAGGTTCCTTTACTAGTTGGGTAAGTCCATGTTCATCGATGATTTCAAGTAGCTGTTCAGAATTGAAGGAGCAATTTGTTGATTCAAGGTCGTTCCATTTGAGGTCCGGGGCGTTGAAATCTCCCGCCACGATTATATTGCTAGTATTTAATCTATCACCTAATTTGAATAAAGATGAGTCAAGTTCATGTAGACTGCTTATATCGGTCTTGTTTGGGCGATAGAAGGAAGCGAAGAATAGAGATTTTGATCTCTTATTTTGGATCTGACATTGGGTCCTAATAATCTCACAGTCCGTATTCAAATCATCGCGATGAGTAACGATAATGTCTTTCTTCACTGCTTGGAAAACGCCACCATGGTTGTCAGATATGCGGTCTTTCCGATAGATGTTATAGTTATCTGGGAAGATTTCGATGCTCTCAATATCTGGGTATAACCAGGACTCATTACCGAGAATTATATCTGGTTTATATTGATCGACGATTGCAGCAATATCAGCGACGATTATCGAATAGGTAATTAGAGAAAGAGGGTCAACAAATGCCTTAAGGTTTTTAGGGGAGTTGGCATTCAGACGGACATTCATGCTATTGAAGAAGTTATTTTCAGGGATCGCTATTATGAATGCGGGAAATCTCCTTAGACTGTTCTTTCCTGGTGTCCTTTTTATGTGTTTTTATTGACCTTTAGATCCTCCTAAACCCTTCTCATTACAAAACTGTAATGATTTAAGTTTTTTTTTTTCATTAGGGAGGGGGTGAGGGGGGGGGGGGGGGGTGGAGGCTTCCTAATCTAGGATGTTTGAATAAAGACATTGATATCAGCCGTGGTGTGGTCTTGTGTACCAGAGAGCTATGCCACCGTTCGTTGTCTAGTTAAGCTGTATGCCCCCTACAATTGCTAGCTTTTAAAATCATCTCACTCATTATGAAATCGAAAAACAGAAAAAAAGTGCTACCAATTTCATTTTGGACGTCAATTCAGAATCAGATAGATCATTGAAATTTGCTTGTATTTGAACACCTTGAGAAAGGCTATAATGTAACAAATCAAAGGTCGATTGCAGTTAGTTATGAACCCAACTAAGAATGTCTGAACGGGATGGACCCTGGCACAGTGCGGTGCGAAGACTAGACCGGCGGATTCGGTCAAACCGGTTAGAAATTTAGTTTTGGACCCTTCTTTCTGTAGGGTAACTGCAATGATACTCCACTTGTTTGGTTCCATAGCAAACATTACAACTTTTTCAATTTTTGTTGCTTCTGACACCAGGGATTCTACATTCCATACTGTTATTTCGAACATGCATGCAGGAGCGAGATAAGAACCCACTAACCATATCTATAAATTATTGATAAATAATTGAGTTTTTAGCTCAGTGTAATTTACTTTTCCCCCCCGCCCCCCCGTTGGTATACTTTATGTGGTTACTGAACTTGTTTTATAACGGAATGTTTTTGCGGTTGCCGTATAACAACACCGCTATCCTTTGCAGCTCCTTTGTAAACATGGAAGAAAGAAATCGGAGTGTCATGGATATTAAATATGCCCTCAAAAAAATAAAAATAATTAATATAAAAATAACAACCTTTCGGTAATTTCCAAAAGGGAGCAAACTTAACACCTGTGTGTCAGTCCTTCCAAGGATTAAAAATGAAAACGAATCTTCATGTTAATTTCAGAATTAATCGTTTTTAGCCTTTTTTAAAAAAGCTCTAAAGATATCCTTCATTTCTTTCAGTCTATGCCAAAGTCTAAGTCTTTCCCGTACAATTCTTTTGAGAGCTCTGATTTGGACTCTGGTTAAGGCTTTCGTAGTGAGAGTGTAAGAAAAGTTGGCTCAGTGATTTGAAAAGTAATGAACCAGGCACAGCACCCGAAAGCTCGTCTCACCGTCATACTTTCACTTACACGGCTACCCAGTTAAGGGCCCTTAGTTTATGTGAGATTTTAACAACTACGACACAATTAGACATTTTTGATTTGTGATATTAAGTCATCGCCTCTTAAGGAAGATTATAGCTCCTTAGTTTTCATCGATGTCCATGTAGGCACCATGAACGTACATTAATCCTGACCGGAAGATGCTTTGTGTGCAATTGCATAGTGAACAAATCGGAATATTTAGCACGCTTCCGTTAACTCACCTTTCATGTCGCTCGCCAGTGATAGAAAATTCGCTGCCCGAAAAAGCCTCTATCAATACAAGAATCACCAGAAGTTTTTGGGTAGCCATTCTAAAGTCCTGTCAAAGAAAATCAAGCGATATTCAAAAATGAAAAAGAAAGAAAACACGCATACATGTACTAACTCACTAACAAGAACAGATCCTCTCAGGCTAAACAAAAAAGAAAAAAAAATGGAAGCAATAATAATACCTTATCTTAATGTTTCTCCGCAATATCGACAAAAAGATTTTTTCATCAACTGGTTATATATACGATGATCCAACATAAAAGGAAGAGGTTTCGATCACACATTTTAAACACTTATAAACCTGAGTTGATAAAACGATGTTTGGTTAGCACTTTTCCCGTGAAATCTGTCGGAGATAACATGTTGTTACCAAGAAATTTGCAAAACAATCAATTAGCCATCTTGTACCTTGCCAAATTGTCAAGTTATCAATAATAAATGATTGGAAGAAATACGTACTATTTTGAAATCAACCATGTTATTTTTTATCGAATGTTTCCAAAATTATGTCAAAGCTAATTCCTTTTATTTCTAGCATATTCATTTTCTTCATTGAAGATTTACGAAATTATATGATAAGCGTTGTGTCATGTCTTCAGAAGGAATAAGAACTCTTTTTTAGTTTCTCAAACAAACGTTTTTGGAACCAATGCCCGTTTGAAAATGAAGCGTTTCTCAGCAGCATATTTGGAGGATTATTTAGCATATCAGTTGGATATCTTAATACTCCACTATGAAAATGAAAACAGTTTTATTTTCTTAATGCAGTCAGGGTGTAGAAAATATAAATAACTACAAGTTACCTAATAAAACAAAGAATAAAATACAAGCCATACATTTTAACAATCAAGTGCAAGGGAAATCGCTGGTCATGTATTTAATTATATTTACGCAAGAGTTGTATATCTGGTTAGATGAATAGATCTCTTCGCCTTGTTTTTTTGTTTTTTGTTTTTTCATGCATACTACCGCTCGCTACTACCGCTGAGGGCGCTGAGGGATCAGTTTCCTCCTCTGACAATACAAACATTACTTTGGATCGAAACCCCCCAACCATGAGCAAGGGTCGTGATACACCAATCACTAACAACCACGGTGGTACAAATAGTCCGACTCACTAAGTCGATGATGAAGACCTGCAGTGTGCTGTCGAAACGACGGGATCAATCAAAGGACAATCGTGAGCAGATAAACTAAACCCTTTTTAAACATGGGTACTTGCCTGTTTTTCCAGTTTAGAGATCCATTTTTTTAGGAACCAGAATCCCTTAAAGATCAGCTGAAATAGGGAGATTTGAATCTTTTTAACGGTTAATATTAAACAACATTTTTAACGGTTGACGGTTAAATTTTAGGCCGTTTGACGGCTGACGGTTAACCCCATTGAGACCCTCGGTTGTGCGTTCTGGGTCTGTCATATCTACGTTCTGGGTCCGATCTCTGCCGTCAACTCGATTCTTTCCGAAAGTCTTGTCTTAAATGATACTTGGTGTCGTGAGTTTAATCGTTTCTTTTTCCTTCTGTTCAGCTTAAACCCGCCTGCCCTGCCACTTTCTAAGGCGCCCTCAAGAAGACCTCATTACCAAATAAGCTTTGTACGCTATTTCACGAGTATGCTGCCCATTTTCAATCAACTCCGAAAATGTCTCTTTCAGTCATAAAAATGACGCTTTGATACAGGACTGCAAAGCTTGCAGGAAGCACATGGAGGTCGACTGTTGGTACGCCTTAACCTACCAAGAGTTTTGATATCTAAGGACTAATTCGCCCCTGATAGGTTACGTACGACAAAGTGGAAAATCAGACACTTCTTTATATTCATGATTCTTGAAATGTCGATCACCGTGCCCTTATCATTGCCTTTTCCATGAATGGAAACTGACGTGAATAAAAAAGAGTGGAACCAGTCTTTGCTGCTATGTTTGGTCAATTTAAGATGACGTCATGCATGAACCCCTTTTCAGGTAGTTTTTCATCATGAAACTGGCAGAAAAGTAAAAAAACAAAGAAAAAAAATAGCTTGAGAATATTAATGAGCAACTAATTGGAAATTTCCCTAGCGTGTTAAGAAAAAAATTTGATACCAATAGTTGTCATTTACATGGTTGTGAGAATTGTCAAGAATTTATTTTTGAAACAAGAAGGCAGATGGCGTGTCCCAAAAAGAGAGGAAACATTAACAACATCATTTTAAATAGCGAACTCCTGGGGGTTGTTTTGGTTTGAAAGATATTTCATTTTCCGTTAAAAGGAACTGCAAAATTGACGCAGAAACAAAGTATTCTATTTAAATTGGCTTGAACAATACGTTTATTATTCATTTTCTTCGTACCATTTGATTAATAACAACCAACCATATAGATTACATATTACTTGACTGTATGTCTGATCTTTAGTTTGGTAGATACTCAAGCTCTAGCTACAAAAAACTGAGATAACTGATTTTCACTTTGTTCAGTGTCGTGTTGGCTGGTAAGTGAAATGTACTGAAAAAACAGAAGAATATGCTGAATTAAATGGACGGTGCTGGTTGGTAAAATTTTCTTTACACGACTTCACATGCATTAAAAAAACTGATGACCAATTTGTAGAAAAACGTTTAAAATTAAACTTTTTAAAATCACATTCCGATTTTAAATGTACTAGAGCAAACGTAAGGGAAATGCCAGGATGCCGGCAGCATCTGTATCAGATTAGTTACGAACAATACCCTTAGAAATTAAGCAGTTCCTGAAGAATCAAATGATATTAGCTACTCATTTCAATTGCACCTCATTTTGTATTCCTTTTTTAATTATTAAATCAAATTTTGCTTAATCTTTGCTATCAATATAGAAAACATTACCCGAGTATTGATAGTAGGTTATCACCTTAGCTGGCAAACGATCGGATAATGACAATTGTATGATTTATTAAATTTTACAGAGTATATACCTTGAATAAGATTAAACAGAAGCGAACCTTTCTCGATCGTCGTAGTCGCTTAATTGAACTACCTCTCCACGTTGAAAATTAAAAATACTCAGCACGGTTTATGGAAAAAAAATTTTGATCATAAATTAAATGAACCCCTAACGTCTAAAAATAAGAAACCGACTACTACGAGGAAAGTATGGCTGTTGCTTCTTCTTCTTTCTTTCATTCAAGCTTTAATTGTTTAAGCAGAAGTGTCATGTTCGACTGTGAGTATCCCTTTTCTCAAGTGCTATTATCGTTATCTTACATTGTTCACTTAACTATTCTATGAAATTATTGGATAAGGCTGAGAATGATCGATATCTGGAGAATTATTTCATCAGCCGAGGCCGATTAGGTGGATAACACCCTCCGAGACCTCCATGATTCTTCAGATACGAGCGTATGCGATATACTGACTTCTGCAAAACATAAATATCATCATGATAAAATATTTTTGAATGAATAGGTTTTCACACCGGCTTTCCTGCCCATTAAAATCTAAACGACCTTTTACTGTTCGTCTTCCGTTCATTTCAGTCATTTGTTACGTAGATCGAGACTTTTCAACTGTATACTGCTAGTAACAGCTTATATTTGATCCTGAATCCCGCCTAAATAATTTCTCAACAAGACGCCTTTAATAGACGATATTGCAGGACTGCAGTGGTCTAACATTTTCTATTCTAAGTGTATAGCTTAAGTCCTAACAAGTCCTATCCCAAGAAATAGAAAGATAGCGATAGAGCGTTTGTTGATCAAGTTAGATAAACCAAGGGGGAGAGGAGTAATCCGTGTGGCGAAGTTTTTTTTAAATTTTTTGACCCTCTCTCTACCGGTCTCTACCGAGAAAAGTCAAATGAACGGCCCTATTGCATGCATGCAGAATGTAAGACACGCAATGCCTTCTGGGTGGCCCATCATCGATTTTGTTTTTTCCGAAGAAAGCTCTAGCTCATTTTTAACTTTTTAAAGTGGCAAAGCCTGTTTTAACAGGCTTTGCCAGAGGTAGCCCAATAATAAGCCTAAAATATCATTCATTAGTAAAATCCAACTGGTGGTCTATTATCAATGCTGCGTTCTGATTGGTTGAGCTACTACTAGGCTATATGTTATAGCCCACTAGTAGCAAAAAGCGCGGGCTTTTTTGGCGGCAAAAAAGGATTAAAGTCTGCCTTTAACTAGCTAAAAAATTTTTATTCTCGATATCTTTGACCAACTAGTTAGATTTTACTAAAACAATTATTTCTCTTGCCCTCATGGCCTCTGAGTCAATAGCCCATTCGGCCTTCGGCCTCATGGGCTATTGACCCATTCAGGCTCGAGGAATAATTGTTAAATATGATCGTCAATACATATTTTTTATTGACTTAGAGCTACTTAGGTGCCAACAACCTTCACACCATGGCAAGAAGTGTATACAAATGATACATGCCAATGTTATTCTTATTCTTCTAGAGGTTTCATCTTTACGTCATCAGAGGTGTTGATATATCGCACTTGTAATGGAGATCATGAAAAGAACGACATACGTCGAGGTGGAGGTTTGTGTACAGTACAAACTACATGTAATGCAGGACCAGGAAATAAAAGAGAGTCGACTGTGTGATAATATATTAAACCCACATTCACTGGGAAATCTCCGCTAACGGCCACCTCTGAACAACAGCCAGATATAGTCTAACCTCCACAAACGGCCACTATTTTTTGTCCTGGTGGACTTATTATCCATACATTGACTTTGTTTAAATCTCTTTACAACGGTCACTTTCTTCCGTCCTCGAGGTGGCCGTTGTGGAGGGGTTCTGAACTGTAATCAACTAAAGGATTTCCGTAATTAATTATTAGCCTGAAACTTACATTATGAGTGCCAAAAACATCCCTCCAACTTAAGATAAAATAGATAAAATAGCCTCCATCCCAGTCGCTCTCCCTTCGCCCTTAAAAAAAAAACAACAACAACAAAAAAAGCAAAAAAGGGCTCCAGGCAGGCTATAAATGAAATATGTTACTATTGATATTGTGGAAATCTGCGTAGCTACTAGCTATATTGGTAACTGTAGAAACCTCTCCTTACCAATCGGTAGCATGCACGATATTGACAGTTCCACAATATATGTAACCCAGTTGCTAATTCCATTCAAATCAGCCTGTGTGCAGACGTCTGCTATTTCCTTTGTTGCAAAAAAGGAGGCAGAGATTTATTATTCATAGAATTTTTTGTAAGAATAAGAGGGCCATTTCTGTGCACAAAACATAACTTATGTTTAAATGAGAAAATGCAAGGGGTGACAGGCCGCACATCTATACCGGCGTGAAACCTTGTGTAAACCTTTTATATTTTAGCTCTAACGAGCATGTCCTTTAGGGATTTTCCTTTCTTGTAGGAAATGATAGGTGGTTCTTTGAAAATTTGGCGAAGTAACGGTTGGTTTTGTATAAGATTACAGTTTTTCATTAAAACTTCTTTTAAAGTAGACACTGAGGGCTGGTACTGTGTCACAAAAGGCAATATTTCTTTTTCCTCTTTGTTGTTGTGTTTCAGGAGAGCAGACTCCCTCTCTGTGAACTTTATATCTGATAGAAGGTTTTCTATCATAGTTTGTGGGTAGCCTCTGTTAATCAAGCGTATTTTGAAATTTGAAATATTTTCCTCAAACGTAGTTTTTGAGGAGTTTGTTCGTAGGATTCTCAAGGCTTCTCGTTTGACAAATCCTGTTTTAACACTCGGCGGGTGACAAGAGGTGAAATGTGTGTACTGGAGGGTTTCCGTTTTCTTAAAATGTGTCTTTACATCAAGGATAGATTTTTCCTTGAATCTTGTTCCTTTGTATACAATCGTGTCTAAAAACACAGTCTCAGTGTCAGATATTTCGGCCGTGAATTTGATAGTTGGGTGATGTAAGTTCGCTTGTTCGATGAAGGCTTCGATGTCTGGTTTACTGATGTCCCATAGGGAAAAGATATCGTCAATGTAGCGTTTCCAAACTGTAGGTTTAAAAACGGTTCTGCTTAGAATTGTCGTTTTAATATGTGCCATGAAAATGTTGGCAAAAGAAACTGCTGTCTTTGTACCCATTGCAGTGCCATGGGTTTGTAAGTAGTGTTTTCCATGGAACTGGAAAGAATTTTCTTTGAGGATTAGTCTAAGCATTTCCCTCAGGTAATGTGTAGGAATAGGAGGGTTGTCTTTGTAGAAGTTTTCATATGCTTTGCAGACAATTTCAATGCCCTCGTTTTGTGGTATATTTGTGTAAAGACTTGTGACGTCCATCGAAACAAGAAGTGTTCGTTTTTTCACCTTTGCGTTTTCAATAAAATTTATAAAGTCGGTGGTATCTTTAAGGTATGATTTCTGTATTTTTGATATTGGTTGCAGTAATGTATCAACAAAAGAGGAGATTCTTTCTGTTGGACCATCGCAGCCGGAGATAATTGGTCTCCCTGTAATGGTTGGCTAGAGTTATTATTCATAGTATTTTTTGTAAGAATAAGAGGGCCATTTCTGTGCACAAAACATAACTTATGTTTAAAATCCTTCATTTTTTAGGTTCTTGTTTTGGTTGCGGCCACCCACGGAATATATCCTGATGGGGCCGATCACTACTGGCCCTTAAATGAGATTTGGTATTCACGTGTCTATGATCACGTGGGATATCCTGTCCAGGGAAGATGGCATGGAACACTCAAAGGTAATGTATATTACCTGCCCCCTCAATTTCACTGATGTTCGAGCTATACCTTCAGAAAAATCTCCATTTTCCCGCAAAGGAGTTAGGGAGCATCCAAACTATTTAAGCATAATTATAATTGTCTCAGAAAAACATTATTTGGAAAATCAAACATGCAAACAACATCAAAAACAAAACGGAACCGCCCCTCCCCCGAAAAATGATTAATAAGAGTGATTTTATTTTCAGGAAAGGTTGAAATGAAGTGGTCCTCTCCTCAGCTTGGGCTCGATCTGTACGATAAAGACACATGGATTGATTTAGGCTGGAGAGAAAACTCCTGTTATGCGGACGTGAAATACTGCAACCAAACTGGATTCACAATTTCATTCTGGGTGGCTTTTTGCGAGGCTAACTCACACCAACGTTTATTTGAATTTGGTAGCGGTGATTGTGGGCTTAACCTTATTCTTACAAATGAAAGTGAAATTGTAGCCACAATAAAAAGCATGGAATTAAGAAAAATATGGACCATAGTAAGTGGGAATGCAACCATTGGTGTCAGGGAATGGCATCTTGTGACGCTGACTTGGAACAACACTGGTGACGTTTATCTCTTCTTAAATGGTACAAGGTACTGCAGTGTTGATATGTATTGAGGTCTTTGCCGTAAATGATACAGAACCGAATCAAATGTAATTTGACGTAAATTAACGGCGAAAAACAAAAAGCTGTGAAGAACTAGTTCTGCGAGTTTTTTGAGCGTTGCAAGTCAAAGTTTTAATTTAGAAGTGTTGGCTTTGAGGAGAGCTAGACGAAAAGTGGAGTACCATCCGGAAAAAACCTCTGGGGACAAAAAAGAGACTGAATCAATATTAAAATCTATGGCGCCTTAACGTCTGTTCTATTGGTGGACGCCTCTTTTCTCAAAACTGCGCTACTTGCTCCCCTAATACCACGATCACTGATGATATTCTCTCTTGAATTACTCTCTGTAGGTTGGAGAATATACAAAAAGAGGAGATTAATTTTATTTGTGCTGATGCAAGTTGCAGTTGCGATTGGGCAATGAAAATAGGCGGCCTTCAATCATATTCTTCCTTGAGGTTTTCTAGAGTGATCATCTGGCATTATGCTTTAGACAACAAAACAATTCAAGATTTATCAACTATAATGCAAGGTAACACAGGCCTAACAGTGCAGTGATGTCACAATATCATTACTTTTTCTGTACTCCATTTGTACCCAATTGCAATTATTAAGTAAATTCAAGTTTGGAATTATGTATACGGTACTCTATTCTTCCCCACCCCTCCTTTAAAAATTTAAAAAAAATTGAGGTTAATGTCATTAGAAAGTGGAATTTTGAATCGAAAATCAGGATTCCGGAATCCACGAAATTTTTGCGTGTGGAAGCCGGAATCCTGGGCTTTGGAATCCGGAATACAGCCCAAGGAATCCGGATCCCACTAACGATTGGAATCCAGAATCCACGTTCTACTGACTGGAATCCAGTACCTGGAATCTGGAATCCACGGAGTGGAATCCAGAATCCAAGATTGTCTTGGATTCTCTAAGTAAGGCGATTTGAAGCACGAATGTCAAGCAAAGATTGTGTTACCGTTTGGCGACAAAAGAAGTCAACCAGTACATCATTACGTCGTCTATGGCCGTTTTTTGGATCCCCGATACGTTATGACTCCACTGTCGTCCTTGATGGGCAAGAAAAACAACAGTCTCGAAAAGAAGGGTCAGAAACGAACAACAACACAACACAATATTGATTTCTCTGACCATGTGCTTTTATTACAATGCCACTCGGGCTTATGGGGGACAAGGGGTTTCCAGACCATCATAGTTAGGGCAAAAGACAAACCAATAGGTTAACAGTTTTCACACAATTTTCTTAAGGACTTATCTTAAATCTCCCATTATATATGTTGGTAATGGTCCTGCATAAAGTGTCCAGGCATATTTGAAGGCTTCGTACTGTTAACCAAAGACACCTCCGACAAATCCTTATTTGATTCTGAATCATGATTCTGGTAGGCCTGCATTTGTCAAACAGAGGATGTGGTGGCTCTTGGATTGCCAATCTCCAATTCTGCTATTATATCAATGCTAACGGGAAGCAAATCTGGGCGGAGGCCAAGAGAATTTGCGACTCATTGCTCGGAAATCTGGTGAGCATCGGAAGCCAAGAAGAGTATGACTTCCTTGAAGATGCAATGAAAAAGAAAAAGGTCTCCTCATGTCTACACATCGGATTACAAAACAACACTGGGAGCTCTAAGCCTTCTTGGGTAGATGGAAATGTTTGGAGTTTTTCAAAACTGAACGGAAGTTACGGGGAGGAAAACAACAATAACTCATGCGTGCACCGTGGCGTAGATGGTCTGTGGTATTTTGGAAAATGCAACAAGGAATGCGGTCTAATCTGTAAAAAATATAGAGGTATGAGAAATTTCTTATGCCCGGGAAGAGGAGGGTAAAAAATTCGATCATACCCCTCGGTTTGTGTAGAATCGCAACTTGTGTCGTCAAGATTTAATTTCTATCAAACATCCAAGCGGTTCAGCGCCATCTTTAATTTTCGAAACATTTCTTTCAGTTGCAAGCCTTGATTTAAAATTTTGGTGTTTGCAAAAGGTTCTCTCGTTGCTACTATAATTCAGTATTGTGTACAAGAATGGCCTTAATGTGTTGTATAACCATTGGAATGCATCATATAAAAAACCTTCGAAGTATTAATCTAAGGTGCTGAAAATATTGCAAACCCTTAAAGAGCCACCTTAATGGCGCCCATTTCTTTTTCCACTACAGGTAATGTGTTTCGAAATGCCGAGTTCCGCTGCCGAGTGCGAAGGCACGATCACCAACTAGTCCATCATCGGGTGTCAATCAGATTGGTTCAGAATGAACTGGCTTGTGCAATTGACTGTTTAATTTATGGTGGGGGCTGTAAGTCATATAACTATAAACACAACTACGACTCAGTATCAAATGGCGAGAACTTATGTGAGCTGAACAGCTCCAGTCAAGGCAAACACCCCGGTAGTCTGATCCGAAACCGTGGCTTTCAGTATTGCGAAAGAGTTTCATTTTAAGAGCTAAGCATGGTACCTCCATTTACAGCTTTTAGTCAATAAGTGAAAAAAAAAAAAAGGCAATGTATGTAGTCAGTTTACGTATACCTCACAGAACACACCCCTTGGGGTTAGTGTCATGTTTACAGTCCAAAGGGTCACTCATCTTTAGTTTTAAATGAAGAGTAAATATATGCCCATTTCTATTTGGATAATTTTCATTTGATGGTAGTGGATAGCCTTTCATAATTTCTTCACTTTTTATAAGGTAGCGACTACGTGGTGATCCCAGAGCAATGAATAAATTAGGAAAATAAAAAGAAAAAAAACTAGTCACCTGTTTCTGAGACGGAAACTGTGCAACCTTGAAACCAAATCTCTGACAATCGGGCCTACAAACAGACCACCGACAAGACGACATTGAGATCTGGGTACCAGATTTGACATAGCAAGAACATACCCTCAAGCCCCGACTAATAGCACTGCGCAAAAAGGCACATATTCGTGACCGAATTTGCCCGAATACGGATAGGCACACCTGGAGTGTACGATAATATCCTGAGGTATTCAAGCACGCATGACGCGACGTACACCTAGAATATTCTACTTAGAATCCGGACTGTTTTTCCAAATTCAAATAGAATACCCTAGAATACTATGAAGCATTCTAAACGGCATACTCCCGAATCCTTTTCTAAAAAGATCAATATTGACCAGCTTCGAACAATAATGATCATTTGTCATTGGAACATCTCAGTATGACCACAAATTTTCGAGTCCGCATGCGACGCGAACACGACAGTGACGAACGGTTTACCAGACGCGAACACGCCCGAATACTAACGCAAATCTCAAGTGTTCGCCGCGTTTGCGAACCCATGACGTTGCATAACGTTGGTATTCTGCAGTATTCAAACTCGAACAACTACGAACACCCTTCGCATTCAAGAATATGGCTAGAAATGCGTATATCGTTCCTGAAATTCAGTTTGCATATTCTTGAACATGAACTTGTTTTATATATTATTGGATGATTACGCTTTTGAGACGTTCAGATGTTTTGGTCTTAAAGGATTCACCTTTCCATCGGGTCTATACTTAGATCTATCTACGCGGAGCACAGGAGTGTCCTTTTTGTCTAGCCTCTATAGCAGACGTTCTTGGGACTTCGCCTCGCGCTCCTTGGGGAAGGAACGCATGACGAAGCCCTAAGAACGTCTCCGTGGACTACTTTTTGTCTCGTGCAGTTCAATGAAGGAAGACATTGTAACTATCAGCCAACAAAACTTTATTTAATGAAAATTAACAATTTAGTTATTTATACAGTATTAACTAATTGTAAAAAATGCTATTTAAAATTGTCCTGGTTTTTCCTTTGCCATTGATTAAAAGTTTCCTCCTGGATAATTTCAAAAAGAGATGACGATGTCTCTTTCATCAACCTTAAAAGGGACAAAACTTCTTAAAAACCATCCAAGAAAGCTCCAGTGCTGAATAGTAATCCTTGCTTGGCAAATCAGCTTTAGTTTATAAATACATGCACTTACTTAGGATTTTTTTTTATGTTGGAATGAAAAACTTCAAAAGTTTGTTTATATAGTAATAATATTGCTATTCATATGTGAGCAATACTGCTGCAGTAGAAATAATTCATTGTTTCTATTTATAAAGTTAGGATGAAATCCTAACATCGAAAGAAATAAAGAGGAAGAAAATTTATCAAGCAATACTATTCTCAGTATGTTACAGAATAAACTGATTAAAAAATAGCCCTAAGAAGCCTGTTAGGATGAAAGAGTTAATCAGTTTCAGAGTCATCACTTCCAAAATGATGGTATCTTTTTCTCCTCCTGGGTGGTGATGCCACAGGAAGTTCTGTCTACACCTCCTCTTTCTCCTCCAGCTCTGAGTTGTGTTCAGATTAACCTCTTCTGCATGCTCTTCCACCTTCTGAGAGAGGTCCCTTGACTCTTAGCACATGTGGTCGCACTTCCTCTTCTCTTGATTGATCGATTCTTCCTTGGAGTCTGCTCATTAATTTATTGGCCCTAGGGGACCTCCACTTTAACTCGTGCACTCAAAGGCTGAAGGAGATTTTAAAATTCACATTAAAATCAGGCTACATATATGCCCTGTACTAGGACTCGTTTTTATGCAAAGGTCTTAATTCCTATAATTGCAGAAAAAAATGTCCACAATAAATTTATTTTATTAATCATTTACTTGTGGGTAAAATATTTTGCTGCAACTAAAACTTACAGCTGCTATTACAGTTAAGCCTGCAGTTAAATATTCTTTTGTCTAAAAGAGATGTAATAGGGGCTTATGGGTGATGATCTACTTGGTCGTTTCAAAGTCAAAACTGCTGTTAACTGTAATTTGGCACCGTACAGATTTATTATTGGTTGATGCTTTTTACACATACAGTGGCTTACGAAATAAAAGAAGTTCAAGTGAACATACCCTTTTCCTTCTCGAACATACTTTGTTGTCTTGTTTTGTTTTTTGTTGGTTTTCAGGAAGTGACTGTAGGTAAAAATTTCTTTTTGTTTTGTAGTACCTAACAATGGCACCTGCAAATAAAAGAGAAAAGAGTGTCATTTTAAGTATTATAATATCAAATCAGACCAGCTTCATCCATAGTTTCACTCAGCTGAATGCATGTACAGGTATGCATAGCTTTTTAAGGTTTCTGAGTAACTGCAAAGAACTTAAGGTTACCAGATACATTGTACCTTCAGGGACGTCTTACGTGCAAGTGATCTAGTGTATTCTAGTTAAACTGTAGACACCTAAAACCCTATTTCAAAAAAAAAGCTTAGTGAACTGCTATCTAGACCAAGATCTTTTTAAAAATACTTGCGCTGTCAATTTTTTATGATTCTTTTAATGTGAACCCAAATCACTTTTCCAAAGCTAAAATTCAAAGTGATTTTTGTTTTTCATTAATTTAATTGGTTCTATTCTTTTGGAAGTCAAAGCGGTTAAAACTTGTCGGGGTTTTCCCATTTCGATTGTGGTGAAAAGTTACAGAAAAATTTGTAAATAGGGCTAAAAAAATTTGGATAATTATACAAAAATTCCTTTCTACAACAAAGTTTTAAGAAACACAAAATTCCCCCAACACATGTTTGTTGCTTACTAATTAAAGAAACATTCCTCAAAATTTTAGGTCCATTGAACAATTTCCCTTTGACTTTTAGCTGAAACAGTATCTATATTTGTACAATCATGCAACTTAAGAGAAAAAAAAAAAAACAGAAGAAAATCGACAGTGAACTCTTTTAAAACTGTTGGTTTATAAAGACAGCCAGTTCAATAAAGCTTTAAATTATTGATATACATGTATGGTTTAAGGTATTTGCAGTTTAACTGGGAAGCCCTACCACACTTGTATGTGAGTAAGCTGGGGACCCATGCTGAAGGTATCCGATAACCTTAAGTAACACAGAATGGCAACAACACTATTGTGCATAACTTTGCACTAGTTAATTGCGTTGAGTTGCATGAAAGGTTAATGCCAAATAAAATATTATTATTCATTCAAAATATTTCTCCATTTCAAATTGGAAAATCCCCACACTAATCCTTCACAACCAACAACTGTTGACCAAATTTGGAAGATGTATGAAAAATGAGTCACTTTTACGGATAACTGTTCAGAACAAGGGAATGAAAGCATGGTAGCTCAGCTGTTTTTGGTTGAGCTGAAGAAAATCACAAATTGAAAAGATTTCATTCACAGTAGAAAAAACCTAACTACTTTCTAAAAACATAGCAACAATAGTAAAAATACCATTCAATGGATGGCAAATGCTATTTGAAGAATATCTTTTAGAATAATATTATAAATGTAGGGAAGAACATCGCAGTTAAAGTTGCGAGTCAGGTCATTAAAATTGGTTTGTAATATACCCAGGAAAGGTAAAGATGAAATGATGAACATACAAGTTTCATATATTGGAATACAGAATAAAGGAATAAATGCAAAGACCTACTGTGATGATCTTGATTGCAATTAATATCCTTCATTCCACTTTTCCAGTATCTGAAATTTATATATTCATCATTTCAATAGGAGCTGGGAGCTTGTCATTGATCAAGGTACAGCTGTATAAAGGATCTTTTAAGTTGGAAGTATTTAGAATGAATAATAAAACAAATCTTCGAGGGTGTTATCCACCTAGGCCTTCAGTCTAGGCAAGTCCCTCTTTGACCAATTTATACAAAGTAAAATCCAGTAACAATTGCAAATTATTGTACTCTTAACCACATGCCAGTCAACACAGGTACCATATTATTTTTCATAATAAGACTTATACTTGACTGTCTTAATGGGATAACCCTTATCTTTGTTAACTACAGTGTATCTGCTCTTCCAAATGGTGTCGCACAGACATGTTGTGTGGTGAGAGAGCACTAGAAACATCAAACTAATTAACAGTTATTGAATGAGGCTGCTAGTAAAACAATAATCAAGGATAAGAGTTACTACCTGTATAACTCTCTTTGAAAATTTAACAATTTTTTTTGTAGGCAGTAAAAAGCACCATAGCAGAAACTTACGGATTTAGGAATGATTACCTTCTGAAAACTGTAGGAAGTCACCTTAAGCTACATTATTTTGACAGTTCAACTATTCTTGGATAATCACAGCACAGGAAAAAAAAAACAATCATACCTTTCCTCAGCTTGTATTGTCTGTTCAATGACAAGTTGTTATGAAAAAGATGCACATCTGCCTAAAGCGAACAAAGTGGAATTTTTTGTTTGTACAAAACCATACTCCACTAAAATTACAACTGCAACACTAATAATAGTATTACTGATGAGGTATCAAGCTACATTGTACATAATACAGAGCTGTCATTAAAAATAAAAACAACCTTGACAAACATAACAAGTCTCACACTCCTAGTAACCAAAAAAAAAGGGTATCCAGCTGACAAGAACTAGGACTTTTAGTCTGCCTTCTCGGCTGGAGACCTAGTAGCTTGCAGCATTCCTGTTCCATTAATCTTTGATTGTATTTCGCTTCTAATCTGATAGAGGAGTCAACGGAATCCAAATTCATGGCTAGAGCAAAATTAAAAATAGATAAGACAAAGCACTCGCCCAGAGCTACAGGGAGTCCCATTTTAGTCCCATCTTGCCTGCTTGGTTAGCCAATTAGAATGCAAGGTATGCTTCATCTTGCCCACTCAAAGTACCAGCCATAATTTGTATAGGTAATAGCATGATTTGTAGTGATATTTGGCATAAATACCACGAGTGATATTTCGAAATTGTTATACGTAATTTCACGAGCCGTTAGGCGAGTGAAATTTGAGACAATTTATTTTGAAATATCACGAGTGGTATTTATGCCAAATATCACGTACAAATCATGCTATTATTTGTTTATACCACTACCCGCAAAAGGTTTGTAATTTTCACATGTAGCTATTTCAAATTAAGCTGAAATACCACTGCTCTAAGCCAATCAAATTGTAGAAATTTCACATGTAGTGGTATAATATAATAAATACTAATATTAGGCAACTGGAAATTTTTTTTGTTTTTAGCATGGAAGTAGTACATGTATTTCAAGATTTACATTTTGCAGAACTTGACTTGATTGACTAAGCATACAGCACTGTAACTTGTGACTGAAATTAAGTTCCATGATCCTGCTTGCTTTGAGAGAACTTTCTGCTGTCCACTAAAATGTAGCCTGCATTGCATCTGGCCCACATAGTCATCTAAACCATTTGCATAGTGTGTTAGTGAATTAGTGCACGAAAACACATTCCAATATTTAGCAGAGTCGCAAGGATATTTGTGAGCGTTTCTGAATGGCGAGTTTCTTATGTGCCTCATGATTGGCCTAATTCGTACGTGTGCATGATGGCTGGGCGCAGTGACTTGTCAAAATTCACAGAAGGGAGTTGGCAAGGATCGTTTACTGTAAACAATGAAAGAGCAGTTCGAACTTTAAAGCCTTCTTCTGAAGAACAAAAATGCTTTGAGAGAATTCCTTCTAGGCCAGAATTTGCTTGTAAATTTGCTGACTGGTTTTCCAGCTTCTTCTAATCGCTGCAGATGTACTGCCGTGTATTCTGCAATCTAGCCGACAGTTCTAGCATCAAAACAAATCAGGAAATCACGCAGGGCTCAAAGTTTAAATTTGAGTTTGGGAGCACTTGTGCTATCAGATGTAAATTTTTAGGTGCACTGCCAAAATTTTAGGCGCACAGCTGAAAATTTTAGGAGCACAGTTTATAATGTTGGGAGCATCTGTTTCAAAAGAAAAAGTAAAAAGCGTAACAGTGTCACGTTTATTTGTCATCTTCAGTTTGTCACTTTCACAGTTTGTTACTTTCAGTCCTCTGATTGGTAAAACACAGCCGATTTGCTGCGCAGCAATACCGTCGTGATTTTTAATACTAATTTCTCTTTTCGACAGTACACATGTGACTAAAGAAAAAAAAAATTCAAAACTGACAACAACGAGTGTGTTGAACGAGAATGAAAGTTAATCTTTAATGAATTTGTTAAATGCGCAATGACTTACATGTACCTGGGTTATGACTTAAAAACTTTCTTACCTGGAATAAAAGGCTCTTAATCCGCACTGTTTTTGTTTTGATTGACCTTAAAACTGTTCGTTCGACATGATCGTCCATTGCACAAAAAGCACGTGTTTTGTTCGTAGCATATATTTGCATGTGTCACAGGTGTTTATTACAAAACAGAAGAGTCTGGGATGAAGTAAAACATTGAAACGAAAAATAATATTCGATTTCGTGGAATCCTTTGGGAGAAAAGACCAATTAAACATACACCGTCTTATCTGGTTCGAGTTCATAAGTATAGTCGGAAGCAAGTCAGTCGCACTGTGCTTTGGGTTTTATGGTGCACAGGTGCGATTACACATCAATTTTTAGACACACAACCAAAAATCCAGTCGCATTTGCGACCAGTTAGTCGTTAACTTTGGGCCCTGTCATGATATTCACCGCCAAAAAAAAAAAAAAAATTACACACATGTAGCTATTCAGGCCCAGGCATTTAGGAGAAAACCAAAGAAACTAAGGTTATTTAGCCGCAATAAAAAAGCATAAGGCTTAAAACACAGGTAAACCAAAATCATTTTATGGTAAACTGCATGTGATCATATCCTGTCAGAAAACATCTGCAGAAACAAAATTACTCAATATGCATAGAACAGACCAGCTTCATAACCTCTAAATGTGAGACTCGAAGCGACCAAAAAAATCTTTGCTCAGTCAAAGTGTATGATACTCCATGCACTGCATAAACTATGCAAAAAGAGAGCAAGAAAAACCTCTCTTGTTCAAGCTCACTCTAAGGTCACTTTTCACACTATCACAAGCTCAGTCTCTCTTGTCATGAGCTATTAGTCGTGTTGGGCCTGTCAACACTTAATTAAAATCAGACTAATCACAAGCTGCATAAGAAAGTAGCCAATCAAAAATGCTGACATATGTCCTTGCGACTCTGTGGGATTCGAACACAATAATGTGCACTAATTCACGAATGCTCTATACAGAAGGCTTAGAGCGTCTGCGGCGCAGGCAACTGAAATGAAGACTTAAAGAGGCTGTGTCACAATATTTAGTATTGTCTGGATCATTCTTTTAATAATGTCAATTACACGTACATGTCTGTATTTGCCACAAACTTACTTGTCAGTCACAGCTTTGTGTCAACAAATATGTCTCCCAAGCATCAAACTCTACAGACCACAAAAATGAAATTTGGAAAACTGTTAGGCTAACAAATTTCAAAAGGAACAATTACCATCCTTTTCAATTTTCTTTATTAAAAGTCCATCATGTCCATCTGTTCCTCATTTTAACAAAAACAACAATCTATATTTGTACTCACTCTTGCTCTTTGCTTTGTTACTTAAACGTCCTGTTCATGTTTTGAGCAGATATGTTTTTTTTGTTTCACTGAGGTGGTGGTGGTTCCCGCTGCTGAAATTTTGATAAATTTCGTGACACAGCTCCTTAAACTTGCTAAGTACTAGTTATTGATCAGTACCAGAGCAGCTTACCTCGTCTTACTATCTGTATTCTGTGTATTCTCCATCAACATCTTCCGTCTTGGATAGCCTTAGCACAATCAAACACTCCAACTTTCAAATAAAACTTGCGCATCACGAGGTTTTTGTCTCACATTCTGCTCAACCTTGTAAGAAAAGAGTCGCCTTACAAGGGAGTGATCGATTACTGAACCTCGATAGGTCGTTAAATATACATAACAACCCTTAGATGTTTTGTGGTGCTATCGGGAAGCACAAATAAACAGACTCCACGCTCCTAGAGCCTAAAGAAGCTGGCAAGTTTGAAACCAATTTGAAGCCGTTGTGATCACTTTCAAAATGGACGCCAAAAAGAACGACGGCAATGAGCATGAGCAGAAGAAAAGTCCGCTGACAAGCATTCCGCTCTTTTCTAGGCCCCATTCTCTTTTATTTTCTCACTCTACAAAAAGGGGTGGATCATTCTATTTTTACGCAAGCACTCATTGAGATCAATCTTGCAAATATCGGCAGCTGTTAGTATTCTCTGCGATTTTTATCACTTACAATCGAAAGTAATGGCAACCTCGCACACCTCACAGTCTGTAATGTAACGCGCGCGAGTAATAGAGAACCGAGTAATGGCGCTATCTCAAAAGTAAATTTACCTTTATTCACCTTGATTGTTCGCAAAGGCAAAATTTCTGAAATATTGATCTCGCAATCAAAAGAAAAGGAAAAAATACGTAACGGAAACAAGAAAGAAGGGAAATGTGATAAAAGAAATGTGGCGGAAACATCGTTCGTTTCCCACGCGGAAACATGACGGAAACGCATTCTGTCATACCTTGGTGAAAATCTGTTGAGGATCTTCTAGGATATTTAAATATCTTTAGAGAGATCCTTGAGAATCCTAGTAAAAGGTACCTGAAAAATTAAGGCTTGACCGCGAATCGAATCCTGACCTTTGCGATTGATCGGATGCAATACTAATAGTGGAAATGACATGGATGAATGGATATGAAATGACTCGATCATATTTTGAACGCTGTGGCTATATGGCCGGTAACCAGTCGATGTTTTCAAAACGCTGAATGACCGGCGGTCCTATATATTCTCAGTAAATTTCACAAATCGAAAAAACAAGCTAATCTTAACTATCATATGTCGATTAAGAAAAGTCAAGCGCTTCTGAAATGTGTAATAGATCTCAAGTATAGCGTTTGCCTTGCGCTGGGCTCAGAAAACGAAACCATGCTTTGTGACACTTAGAACTTTTTTCAGGTCGACTGCCGGGCAGTCCGGTACATATTTTTCAATAAATTTGACTTATCTAAGAATCCCAAACGAAACGAAAGAATCGACGCTGATGAGCTCTCGAAAGCGTCAAGTACAGGTAACGAAATTTTAGATAATCACATGTGACGCTGCGTTATCAAAAAAATTATGTAAAAGAAAGCAATCTGGGCATGCGCAATTCCGTTTTCGGAGTACCACAATGGTTGAGAATACCAATTTGTCATATATATACAGACAGTTTCAACCTTCTTCTAGTAAGTCAGTCAAAGATATTAAAAAGGTTCTCATCAAATGCGCGGCAGCGTTCAAGGCTTTGGGGCCGGTGCGAGTCCTCCCATGCAGCTGACCCAGGGGCATTTCGCGCTCCTGCTTTGCGAAATTGGTGAGTTGCGCCGCCACGTAGGTCGGGGAGTTGACAGAGTGTTCCGTTTGTTTTCATTTTTTTTGTATGGATGTTATATAATTATAACATGGACTACTTCAAATCAATTTATGTCACTGCATCTAAAATAATTTTAAATGCAAATATTTAACATATTTGCCGATCTCTGTGTGCCATGTTAAACTTCTTGCAATTTAATATGAACACTCAAGAAACTTTTAAAAACCTTAGGAAGATGATTTCTCCCCAGAAATAAATAAAGGACCGTTTCAAGACTCTTGAAACCACCCACATCAAGTAATATTAAAAACGGTTTTCAATCTTTCAAGTTTTCAATCTTTTTCATCATAACGGACAAATTGTTACCATCAATAACTGGCCGATGAAATTTGTTGAAGTATGCGTTTTGGGAAATCTACGAATGACACTCAACAAAGGATATTCGGGTGTTTTCGAGCTGAATATTTCAGCATACTTCACGTGAGGTGTGCGCCTTGAATACCTCAGGATTCTAGGGAGTCATGATCACGTATTCTAAACTCGAACATCTCCGAATATTTTCATTTTCACGCAGTGTAGAGAGTTATTATTGACTACGTAAATAATGCAGGGACAAGCTGGTGTAGGTATCTACTAGCGAGGTGATCGCTTAGACGGAGATGAAGGTAGGGGAAGCAAGCAAAATGTTACAGAAGTTTTCAAATCCAAAAACTAAGAATCCCCTTGGGTCTACTGATGGGCATAAGCGTTCGACGACTGATTCATTGACCGTGCGTATACTAGCCGCGTCCGTATTTAACAATTACAGTTAACTTCTTAGAATGAAGTAGCAGTACAGCCATTCTGTGTCTTTGTAGCTAAATTTAAAGTGGTGTATCACGAGTTTATCTTCAGTACCGTCAGTACCGTTACGAAGAAGTAGAAGAGCGGGAGTACGAGACCTCATATTTCGACCTCGAAGACACCGAAAGACCTCTTAAGAAATAACTGAACTGAATATGACTACAACTTTTTTCTTCTTTTTTTTGTGTTGTTATTCAATGTATACGTTACTACAAACTTTTACAGTATTATACTACGAAGGGTAATAAATACATAATCGCTATTGATGCAATACTCGAAAACTATTTTGTCTCAGATAGGTTGTCAACATGCCATTAACCGTTGTTTTTGTTTTTACTCTCCGTATGTGTCAGTTTCTCAACCTCATCATACAAATCGCCCCAGTAAGGGAGTCCAGGTCCCGGATCGGTAATTTTCTGGTGGAATCCCAAATCCCGATCTTTGGATTCCAGAATATGGCGTAAAGAATCCGGATCCCAATAAAGATTGGAATCCAGAATCAAAAATCCAATACCTGAAATCTGGAATCCACGGCGCGGAATCAAGATTCCAAGACTGCCTTGGATTCGCTTACATGGGGTAAGACAATAATCAGCCTTTTTGAAATTTAACGTAATCATATTATATTGACCCTGGAAATTATCTTGTTGTAATATCAACTCTTCGCAACTAGGCTTCCAAGGTTAGGCAAACAAACAAACGAACACAATAAATAAAACACAAAAACATGGAAAGGTTCAAGATAACAAGCAAGTTTATGGCATAATTTGGAATTGCGATCGGATAGTTTTTTCCCATTGAAGTTAGCCTGCACTAGTCGTCTCCATGTTGTTGATTATTAACGTTCTTGTTTCTAGACTAGCCTGCGAAGCTGACGAAATTGTTATGCTGGGGTACTTTCTAAGCAGCGGAGCCGCCAACCGAAGCGAGCCGCGAATTTGACTATCTCCCAGTCTTCATGAGGCTGGGCCAACAAAAACTACAGCATTCGCCCGCTAATCCCGCCAGCTTCGTAGGCTTTTTCTAGACCATTTAGAAGTTGAAATTCGATCCGTAATCTCCCGAAACATTAAGGTCTGGGAGCTAGTCCAGGGACAAAGACAACTACTTGGTTAATTTAACTGCGATAAATTACTTTTAATACCATGGGTGACAAATTATTCCTTAATTTTGGCGCGAAATTACGTCTCAGTGCCAAGATGGCGTTGAAGTTTTTTTGAAAAATGTTGTGAATGGTGATGTCAGGGCAGCAAAAGACGCTTTAGAAAACCTAAAAATAAGAAAGACAACCTCAAAATGGATTCTAACAGATGTTTTGTCGAAAAATTTAGAAACTTGTCAACTTAAGCCAAAATTTATGTTCTGAACTTTTCAGTGCGTGGAGTTGTCGATTGTAAGAGTAATTTGTCACCTGCGATATTAATACGTAATCATCAAATGGTAACTTTTCGTGCAATTAGGAAATAATTTCACTTCCCTTTTGTAAAAATCCTGATAATTTCCATCGCCTTTGATTACACATACATATACTTGAATGGCGTTAAAGTATAACTGAAATACAAAAGTATATAATTGAATCAATAATTATCACTATTTTGTTTCTCTTACTTTGAAATGTAACTGTTCGACTGTACGAATTTTTCTTGCTTTTGCAAATATAACATGTAAATTTACATTCAAGTAAGTTACTCATAATAATATAAGTTGCTCCGTTAAATATGTGTTAGACTTTGCTTAATAAATTACAATAAACATTCAGACTAAATTCATTTCGTTATAGTTACTGGTATCAGTTCAATGCTTAATTAAATCACTAAGGAACTTACCATACTGCTGGTATCATAATACCTACTTTCATTCAAGTGCACTGTAGGAAATTAAGTTCATAAGAACTGAAACCGTTCTAAGGCATAAACATCGAGTCCATGTCACATGCCCCGCAAAGATCGCATTTTGGGGACATGCCCAGTTTCCATACATGTGATAGCGCACCATTGCGTTTTCAGTCATGAAGGAGCATGAAGAAGGTGGGCTACTGTGTTTTTTTTTTATATAAACACCAATGAAATACCCCGGCTATAATTTCCACACGTGAAAAAATCACCGTTGCTCATTGTTTACATAATAAACCTCACCTTTCGCAGCGAGAAAAATCTTAAAGTTGGGTATTCAATCGGTGTTTATATAATACATAGAAAATTACATGACCGCTTGTACATAAGAAATTTCTTCTCGCGCATTCGAAAAGAAATTTCCTATCTTCCAGCGGCTAAGTAATATCCTCTTTTCCCACACCACCAAGCACTGTTCAATACTATTCACCAGTCCACCTCATTGCTCTCACATTTTGCCACTGACAAAACACACTGGCTAAACTAGTTTCGTTTCTTAAACAAGCCGCACATTTGGCACGTGACCTGCCCATCATCATCGTGATCAGCCCGACCGTCTTCATTAGAGCCTTTATGATGCTTATCAACTCCATTTATTAGAACATGTTGGGCGTCTTTGGACCCTTCAGGCCCGGTTGCTTCGCTCTTCCTTATTATTGTTGCATACTCAATCTTATCTTCAAATGACATGTTATCGTAGCCCGAGAGTCTATTTGCCATATTAGAGATTTCTAGCTCTTCCGGGGTTGGTGCTTTTTTCGGGAGATCCCGCGGGATTGATGCTAGGAGCTCACAAAGGTCAATGTCACTCGCGTTCATGTCAGATTCCTTCCAACGGTTTGGATTTAAATGAAACTCTTCGCTTTCTTGACCGTTTAGAATGTCGGATTTCTGTCGTCTGCGTTTATTAAAAGATTTTTCCACTGTCTCGCTGCTGTCAATGTTTTCAAACGTCACACGTTTCTGAGACTTCCGCTTTTTCCCGGGCAGACTTGGCTTGAAATCGTCAGTTTCATCTTTAGATGAGTCGCTGTTTGTAATTTCCCTATTTTGAAAGGAAAGTGCGTTTGACAAAAAACAGAGAAATGAAATTGTTATTTAATATCATAATGGTAAAGGAAATCATAACGACGGTTAGATACCTGTTTACATTTTCACGTCAAGCCTGAATTTTATTAACGCAATTCAACATTTTGAGCAGTATTACACCGTTAACAGACACTATTTTTAGACTAAACATACACTGAAATTTGGTTTCTCCCTCCTTTTATCTGTACTGGTTGTGCTCAACCGACCATTTTTGAGAATCGATGACATCTCTGTACTTATACTGTTTCTAGTACACGGTTGTTTTCCTGGACGTTAATGAATCAAACGTGATAACTGCTTTTACAATGACGGCACATAAAGCATCGCGTTTAAGGCAAACGGCAAAGAGGGGGATGAAAACGTGACCATTTTCCCGCCCTTTATCGTCTGCTTGCCGTTTTTTACTGGCTATGCGTTTTCAAAATGAGGGGGTGTGCATTCATTCATGAAAAAAGGGAGTGAGAAATTTGCTTTTTGTCATTCGCGCCGAATATAACAGCTCTCGTATGACCGTCCCTGCTGTTTCTCCCTAATGCCGTGGTCCTTCATCTACAATTAAGGGCTGTTTACATGGAGGAGGGAAAGTCCTAGCACCAGTAAAATCCTAGAGGTCGGATCATCCTAGCGCAATATGTTTTCTGTATTCAGTTTACATGCAAAGTGGTGTATATATACTTCTGCCTAGCGCTAGAATCTTCCTCGTACTAGGATCTTCCAAGCTGAAAGGTAGGAAGATCCTAGCGCCATGTAAACTTTTCGTTTGGCGTTACCACGAGCTGATTATTATGATAATCCTGCTGAAAGGTAGTTATTAACGCCAGTAAAAAGAACAGCAGGGCCCAAATTGTATTTTGTTTTTTTGACGCCCGCCATTTTAAATTCCTTATTTACTTAGGCACCACACTGACCGAAACTTCTGCATGTAAACCCAACGAAAAGTTTTCCGCCTTCTAGAATCTTCCTCCCTCCATGTAAACAGCCCCTTAGAAGGCAACAGGGAATCTTGAAAGCTACTGTTAGGTGCATCTTACCTTTCGCCCCCTTCGGGCCTCGGTCCAATGCATCTCTCGATTAATATTTTTCTAACATCAAGCTCGTCCTCCAGATTAGTTATCTGGCCTTTGATTAGATCCAGCTCCCCCTCAAGTCTTTGCCTGTATTCCATGAACTCGCAAATCTCGCTTTCAAGCCGGGAGGTGTCCTGGGCTTGTGAAAGAAGACTTCCTTCCAGTCGCTTTCTTTTCTCTTCGAGCTCTTGCGAAACTTTGCAATTACAGTGCCGGCAAACCGAAAGACCCTTCTCGCACTCCTCCAATTCATTTTGGAGCTGTGTTCTCTCACTTAATAAATCTGTGATCTCATTCTCTTTTGTCGCAAGCTCACAGGAAAGCCGCGACAGCTTGCTTTCCAAATTGTCGTAAAGAACGCAAAGATCGTTTCCATCTCCACTGCTTCTGCCATCGTTATTTGTTTTCCTTTCTCGGACTAATTCTTCTTTTAATCTTGCAAGTAAACTCGAAAGCTTCACGCGTTCAGCTTTGCTTAGTCGGGGTAACCCAGACGTATTTTTGGGACCGAATGCCAAAATTCCAAGAGCTGCTTTAGCATGAACCTCACCACCACGTTCGTCATCAACTTTTGCCACACTGCCTTTATTAGAATTCAGGAAGTCTTTAATTGCAAGAACTTTAGCTTTCAGCTCATCCTGTAGGCGAAGAATCTCGGTTTTGTTCTCTCGTATGACACTTACATCAGAAGGGTTTAAAAAGCCTTCTTTGTCTGGCAGAAGGCGGAAGGGAAATGGCGAGCTACTCAAAAATACCTCGCTTAGTTCGCTGCTTACTTCGCTGCCTGATTCCTCAGTTTGTGTGGAGATATCATTTGAGTCCGCAGATAGCTGTCTGACTCTAAAGCGTTGAACACTTTTTTCGTCTAATCCAAGACAATCTAACATCTTATCAATGTGGACAATAAGCTCTCTCTGCAATGTTAACATGCCATTGACAAGACCGACAATTTCTTGCTTTAAATGGTCAACAACACGGCTCGCATCCACAATTTTCTTTTCTAGCGACTCTTTCCTTTCTTTAAGCTCTGACATCTCCAACATCCCATGTCCCATCTCATTTCGTACTTGAGCCGATTCCTTCTCTAAGTCGGATAATCTCTTCTCCAGACAGGCTTCGTTTTCCCTGTGAGCGGCCATCTCCGACCGAAGTTCATTTGCTTTCTCGCTGCAAAAAGAAGCATACGTTCTAACGGTGTTAGCTTCAGCCGACTTTATATTAACCTCTTGCTGCAGACATTCATTTTCTGAACGACATAAACGAAATGCACTCTCTATAATTGACAAATTGGCTTCCAGAGTTTTCAGGTCTTGGAGGAGCTTCTCATTCCTGTCCGCCATTCTAGATTTTTCATTTTGAAGCTCGCCAATAACGATCTGTAACTGTTTCTGTTCTTTCAAAAGTTGCTTCCTGTCCATCTGTGAGTCGCCAACAAACTCAGAGTTTTCCGGTTTTTCTAGAAAAGATTCCGAGCTTTCAGAGTTAACTGCAAGTTCGAAATTCACATCGCTAATTAACAACGTTGATCCTGTGGAATCACTTCTACCATCAACCACCTCAACCACTCGATCGCTCTCTTGCGTTTTGCTCCTGCGCAGTTCTGTCAATTCCCTTTCCAATAAAGCAAGTCTCGAAGCAAGTTTCGCTTGTGCCTCCGAGGATTTCTTTAATTCATCAGTTTTATTTTTCACGCTTTCATCCAGTTCGTTTCTCAATTTGCACACCTCACTTGACAAGTCCACCGATTCATTTCTTAGGGTAAGAATTTCCTGGTCCTTTCTTAGCAAATCACTTTCTAGTTTTAAAATGTTCTCCCTGAAAGATTTCAGTTCTAAGGAAAGGTTTGCATTTTCCTTTCGTAGTTTTTCAAGTCTATCTGCAGTCCTACCTGTGGGAGGGCGGGTTGATCTCTCCTCTTTCGAGGTACGTAATTTGTCTTGAATCCTACAGTTTTCCGACTCTAACAACTGAACCTTCTCTCGCAAGTCAATTTCAGATTGTTTCACTAAAAGCACTTCTCTCTGTGAAAGACGAAGGCGTTCTTCAGCATCCTGAACGCTGAGATTGAGCTCCTTATGTCGAGACTCAGAATACTGTAGCTTGTCTTTCAGCGCTCTTATATCATCAAGCATAGCACTCCTCGTATTCAGGTCCAAGCCTTGTACAGTGTTATATTGCTGCTCTGCATCCCGTAGCTTAGCCTCTAACTCAAGGATTTTTTCCCCAAGTTCGCGACTTCGAGTTTGAGCCTTAGTTAACTTCTTCGTCATCTCTTTGCACAACTCGGCACGAAGTCTACGTTCATATTCTTTAACACTTAGAATTTTTACTTGTTGCTCTTTCAGCTTCACTTCAAGATCAATGATTTTTCTCTCTAAGTTCTTCTTTTGATCTTCGGTGAATTTTAAGTCCCTTTTTTCATTTTGTATTGCGGATGAAATGTCACTCTTTTCTGTTTGTTCCCCTTGAAGCTGAAATATTCTTAAGTTAAGTGTTTTGTTCTCTGCAATTAAACTCTCCAACTGCTTCATAACTTTGTTACTATCGAGTGATTCTGACTTTGTGTATGAAGCAAGTTTCAGCTCATTTTCCTCAAATCTATCCTCGAGATGTTTAAATTTCAATTTCAATTTCGCGTTTCGCTCTTCAAGATCTTCAAAATGTTTCCTTTCTTCAGACAGCTGCCCTCTTAGCTGCCGCTCGTTTTCTTTAAGTAAACTGGTGGCTTGAACTTTCGCCTGAAGCTCATCCTCGAGTTCTTCCACGCGCGCTAGCAACTCGCATGTTTCAAATTCTTTCTCTTCCACTTTGTCTTGCAAATCGATCACGTCGGTTGTTTCTAACTGCCTATAGCTGTGTAGTTTCCTCTCGTTTCTTTCAAGATTTCTTTCGAGTTCAAGTACTTTGAGTGTTAGTTCACTCTGTTCTTCCTCGGCTTGTAGATGTCGTTTTCGTAACTCTTCATTCCTTTCGTACAAGCGCTTGTTTTCCGCTTCCAGCTCCTCCGTTGCGTTTTCCAGGTGTGAGGTTAGCTTCTCGCGGCTGTTGGTGCTGTCACTCGAGCTCTCCAGTACCACGCCCTCGTCAACAGATGTCAGGCGACCTGTTCCTGAGAGGGGTGGAGAAGGGACAAAGTCATCGCTAGACTGACTCGAACAATCAAATTGTATGGGTGTCATACTGATAATTCCTGAAAGAACAATGATTACGTATGCATGTGCACGTCACTTCAGATGAATAAGACATGTATACTGAACTTCAAATTGAAGCAGTTGTGTTTGCGTAGTTTAAAATGACTCAAAACGTCTATGATAGAGTGGAAGTTAGAAATACACACGGACACATACATGATATGAACACCTATCTCTCGTTTTTCCACCTGCGCGCTTCACTTGTTGCGAAACAATTTTGTTGCAGCTACTTGTTTCAGAAAATAGAAAAGCCGTCTTATTTACCCAGCAAAAATTGCAACCTGAACCGAAGAAGTAATGTTGTACACCAAGTTACTTGTGCGGGTAGTAAAACGAACAACACTGATTTTCATCAATGTTACAAAAAAAGGTTGCATGAATTTGTTACATATAATCACACATTAAAACTTTATGCGGACGTCTGTCTTTGTCATTTTAACGTAGGTTGAGCCTTAAGATAGTCTTAAGTGTGTCAATTTAAATGAAACATACCTGAATAGTCAAAATGCGATTGGTGCACGGCTAGTGTTTTCATCTTAAACTCCATGTCGGCCTTGTCCAGTAGCAAGATGCAGTTCAGTAGCGCTTTGTCCATAAGCACATGACAAAGGGATTGCTCAAGCCTCAAAGAGTCGATTCTGTCGTCATCTTGGTAGAGAATACATGATTATAGTTCGTTAATATCATCAGTTATAGGAATGCTTTTTTGCATACAGCATTCGGGATTACTCACAGTGAATATAAAGAAATCGAATCAGTGACAAAAAGCCATGGACTCACTGAGGTAGTATTATTTAGAAGAAAAAACGTTTTCTGTACCCTATCACCTTCGTCGAATTTCATTATCATTGCCCTATAAATAGGCGCTTGCCTCTCAATTCGTTCACTTAGCTAGACGCAGAGAAAGACTGCATGTATTCTAAGAACACAGCACTGGTATTAATACAATAGTTAGACCCAATCTGAGTAAGACCCTAGTCCTGAAAAGCTGTTGATAAGGCTTTTCAGCAGTGCTCCAAAACCTAGGAGACAGACTTTATGTATGGCCACTAGAAAGAACCGTTTATTTACCAAACAAGAGAGAAAGCACTTTTGATTCAACTATTTTGTAATCTAGTTTTGAACTTTTAAAGTTCTTTTTTCCACTTAATTATAGCTCTCAGGTTTTTATAAGCAAATTTCTTGTTTTCCCGCACGTTTTCTTAGAATCTTCAGCTAAAAATTTGTCAACTAGTAAAAAAAATAAAAATAAAAATGAAAATAAAATAAATAACGGAAATGACATAGAAAGGTTAAGTGAGCACTTAGCCAATTTAGAGAACTTGACAATCAATTATTAAATTTATCAGAAACAACATGTGTTCTACAGACTTCTTAATACGTCCTTGTGTAGTGACATATTGGTGGAGATTAATCAAGATCATACTCATTATTTGAACGCGACGTCGACCATATCAGGCGTTCGCAAACTTAGCAGGTACTATACTATAATGACTCTACAATCTAAAACGCTTAAACAAAAAAAAAAATTTTTAAATGTACAAGTTATGAAGAAAAGACCTTTCATAAAAGCCGGTTCGCAAATATCCAATAGAGGCAAGGCTGATATTACAGTTGAGAATATATATTTTTTGTTAGCAAGATTATTTCGGAAGGCACGGCCTTCCTTCTTCAGGGTCTTACATACAATGACTAGGTTTCTTTTGTTCGGTATTTTAATTTATAGTTGATTAGATCTTTTATTAGGATCCGGCCCTTTTATATTAAAACGCCTTAAAATTAGTAACTGAAGCACGAAACCGTGATGCGTCTATGAAGCGATCGAGGATATAGCTCTGCGAAGCTGCGAAATTTTACGTAAGTTTGGCGGTATGGTAGAGGTGAAGAACTTGAGCCCCACCAATCAAACGTCTGTAAAATTTCGCGATTCGCGAAGCAGTATCTTCGTAGTTTTCAACAAACCACCCTTAAACTTTGCCCCTTTACGGATTTTAAGAGGTTCTTTCCGGTGGAGATGACGTATTCTCGTTAACTGGTCCTATTCAAAAGTTGAAAAAAAACGTGGATACGAGCCCCAATGCTGAGCTTTCCTTAGGTCCAGTCTTCTTAAACTTCGAAATACGGGAGACTGAGGGGAAGACTTAGTTCCAGATTTGAAAGATTTGTCCAGATTCAGCACTGAGTAGGGGGCCAAATTATTGTAACAGCTGCCTTAAATGTCATTTTGTCCTACAATATACGTATACCTCACTCGAATTAATCTCACGACTGTCATTCTGCGGTTTAGTAGAGAATGAATTATGCTAACCAATAAATCAAGAACGCTGACAAGTTAAGACTTACCGGCCGACGAATCTTGAGACGTAACCAAGAGTTTTAGAAGATCATACAGCCTCTTCTTATAATCTTGTAAGCCTGCAAAAAGTCAACAAATGACTTAACATACGTCATTAGAGTTTAACTTTGATCTGTTACAGTGGAGAGCCAGTGTAACGTATTTACTGCCAAGTTAAGCGAATGATTAATGAAACAAACAAATAAACAAAAAAATTACAACACGACTCCTTTAATTCGGATTTGACGGTGAGATTGGATGACTTGCCCAGTTTGGCATAATGAAAGCAAAACGAATCCCTGCTGACGTCATTGTTTACAGTTTTGCTTATTAGCATAGTCAAGTTAACCTTTAGAAAACGTCACGGTTTATACAGTTAGGTTCAAGAATTGAGAGAGCTGGTTAATTTGAGCAGTTTGAGCAATTTTCAACTCTTTGCAATCAATAACAAAGGAAATATAGGCTATCAAAAACTGCGAAATTGCTGGGTGGCAAAAATGTTATTGAGCTCATACATTCTTTGTAAATCTTCCACTTTTTCAAAGATCATTTCTCCGAACCTTTTCGCTACATCGGACACAAATTTTCAGATATAACAGGAATTTTTATGCTCTCTCAATATTCAAAGGTTTTATTTTATTAGCTTTATCAGATAATGATAAGCATATGTTAATGAGGCAAAAAATGTAAACAAGAATTCCCCTATAAATCATGTGGGCTAGCTTGCTATCCTTAAATATATGTAAACAGAAATAGATAGACAGCATGTTTTTATAGTTGAGTTTTGTGCCTCCCACTCTGTAAAACAACAAATTGCCGCGGGAAAGAAATTAAAATTTAAAATGTTCTCTTCCTTACTCTTGCATTTCGATTGATATGCCTATCGTACGATCATTAATCAGGCGCGCCAGACGTAAATAAAAGCTAAGAGCGATATCATTTATCAGTTTTATAATTCTCTCCACTTCTCTTTTATTCTTTGGAAATTGACGGAAGCTCTTGCCATTGTTCTTCATTAGACGTGCTTGCAAATAGTGGATGAACGTGGCGCGATAAGATAATCAACCTCTTTCCCAGGACCTCTCCTCTTAGAGACCGGGGCAAGGTTGAAAGTTAAAAATATAACACAGGGAAGTTCTTCTTGGAGCATGGTTTAAGAAAAATCTTTAACAGCACTAGTGTGCAACACTTGTCTACAGATTTTTTTTCAGTTAAGGAGACCTGCTGTGGCTTATCCTGCAGTTAGTTTTAGAGATGAGGAACGCCCAGCTATTATCAAACTTTACCTTGTTACTTGATATTTTCCAAAGCAAAATTCTAAATGAGTTTTAATTGAACTCCCAATTTGAACACCCTCTGCGCTTACTAATGACTTAAAGGCAGGAATAAGAAAATAGTTCGTATGTCCTTACCTTTTTCTTTCTCTTCAAGCTTGGCATCCAGAAAATTAGAAAGGAAACCCAAAGCAGCTGAGTCTGTTGTTCTCTTTAGTCTCCTAAGCCGTTCTCTGACACGCAGCAGTTTACGTTCGTAAGACGACTCGTTGCTCGGTGTGCTGTGCCGTGTGCCTTGTCCTGAGAAAGAAGCACGCGATCTCACAATTATTTACTAGTAAATATGATCGGCTATATATTACGTGATTGGTTATCTTGTAAGAATTTGTCATAATACCATGAAGTAGGAAATGTGTCGATAATAATGTTCAAAATGCTGACCATATATGGCGACCGCTTACAGTTTGTCGATTGGAACATTCATATTCCACTTGTACATGTATATGTACCGATGTTCATCCAATAAGCAAGTGTAAACGATGCGATGGACTATTGTTCTAGAAATAAGCCGGGAAAAACAAACATTTGAAATATCCACAACTATTTGTCACTCACGTCCGCTCTTCATTTATATTTCGTTGACGCAATTACCGTCAAAAAGATCATCGATCGTTTGCTTTTCTTTTAACATGCAAATTTTGTACACGTGTTCAGGTAGAATGAAAATAGACGGGACTTCGCAAACAAAACAGCAGGTGTCCTTAAAACCACTCACAAATCTTAATCTTTATCTTATCTCGATTATTGAAGTATGAATTTTCCTATATTGTACCTGCACCATTTCTTTAGAATTCAACCTGATCACACATTTTCTCAAATCGCCCAACCTAGGCCTCCATCGCTGATTAACAACGATATCGCAGAGAGAAGTCCCATTATTTGGCTATCTATTGTAGATATTAAGAGCTATATAGACAAACCCTTTGAAGTGCTTTTTCTATTCTTGTTGTCTATTCTAGTGCAGCTGTTATATGCATGAAACAAGTGAACAACGAACAGTCATCCGCTGCACGCAGGATGAGACAAAAAAAAAAAACCTTGAACTGTTCCACAAATGCCGAGTTTCGAATCTAAACGTGTTTCGTGCGTTTTCCATTCCACAAGACCACCTAACGGAACTTGGGCACTTTGTCGAGTCTCACAATCGCAGCGGGAATTCGTTTTAATCGTCAATTCTTGTCGCCGTGCATCGCGTGCCAAACATAAAAAACATAAAACTAATTGCTCTCGGAATATTTTGAAGTAACTAGCTGCAGCAAGACAGTGAATAACAGAGCCACCCCTTCACCCTTTGTTTACCGGTCGTTGAAATTAGGCTGTGCATGTGATGGAAAGCTTGACGAAGATTTTGCAGTCTATCCCTTTTTCCCTTGACTGAACACGCCGCATTAGGTATCTAGAATAGTCTTTATCACTTGACCTTAAAACCTTTTCCTTGAACAGTTTCAGAAGAAGGATGTACTTTGTGAGATGTAATGTGTAAACCGAAAAAGACTTCCTAAAAACACTTTCTAATCTCTTCAACCACGCCCTGGAAAGAGGTAGCAAGTTCTTGACTAACCTTGAGCCATAAATCGGTAAGGTTTTTCTGTTGTCTGTTCTTGAGCCTCAAACTTTCTTAGCGCTGTGTTTGAGTTATTGTCATCGGAAAGCGTGCTCTTCATGAAAAAGTACTCTGTTAACTGGTAATAAAGTAAAAAGAATTTCAAGACAAAGAAAGAACTTAAGAAAGAAACAAGGTGGAAAGAAAAAGAAGGAAAGACAAGAACAACAACAACAATAAAAATGGCAAATGGATTAAGGAAGCCAAAGGATATTCCAGGACCTTAATCTTGCCAGCTAAGGTATTATTTTTCAAACTGACGTTTACGCCAAAAATAACAACCACATGCATATAGTGGATGGCTCATAAACCGGCTATTTTTTCACATTCAGTTTCTAAGGCAGGATTTGCTCAGTCGGGGCAGCGCTTGGCTGTAGAGCGGGAGGTCGATTGAATTATTCCCGGGGAAGGATCAACACTGAGGGTCTTTACATGACTGAGAAATGAAGGTACTGCCTCTGTCCTGCAAACGGTTAGAACTTCTCGTGTCTCGGATGACCTCGTAAAATTGTGGTCCCGTAAAAATAGTTTCCCAATAAGCACTTCCGTGCTAAATACATTGACACTGAAATAAAGTGCATTTTAACTTTTATCATACGCCAAAATAAGACTTGTTAGAATAGCCCTTTTTCACGTTTACGTCACTCTAGCACATTTCACCCCCAAAACTCGTTTTGAAATTGTAATGTTGTAACGTTTTGCGTAAATAGACTCTAAGGACAGTAGAGTTGAAAAGAATACCCATGCATGAAGAGTGCAAATGCAAAGAATTTTGTTTACAAACGAGGCTTGGTGATGAAATTTGGTGGTCTGGCGTAATCATTCATAAGGGCCATTTGAGAATCGTACTAAATAATCATCAATAGCCTTAATGAGTTTCACTTATAGTGACGAGACCTTCTGATCCTTCTGTGTAATCAGTAGAATATAGACAATACATTTTCGCCACTACCTCTAAGAGTGTTTCTGCACTTTGTAGCAGTAAATCTCTGTCAGTGAGACTGCTGTACAGTTTAGGGCTTGTGAATCCGTGAGCCATTCCCGTTGGGCCCGCTTTCAGCAAGTCTTCCAGGCCATAAAACAACTCCATGGAGACAAGTTCTGCAAGCAGCACCGCCTTGGTCTGATTCTTGAGAGACTCGTTTACTAGGGTCACTGGTAAGTGGGCTTTCTCAGCAGGATCAAGCGAGTCAGAGTTAATCTGTGCCAAAAATGGACCATTTAGCCACTATATAAAGTATTTATGTACTTGACTGAAATGTTACATACATACATACATACATACATACATACATACTTTATTGGCTCGTCCCCACGGGGCTTTTCAGAGTCAATTTTACATTACAAAATTATAAACCAAGTACATGACAATAAGAATATAACAATGATAAAAGAAGACAAAGGTCAATAAAATTAATTAAATTAATTAAATAAAGCAGTCATTAAGAAGCTTTTGCCTGAGTAAACACTTGAATTCCGTCACGGATGGGCTAAGTTTGAGCGCAGGCTGCAACTCATTCCAGAGAGAGGTTGCTCTATATTGAAAGGTCCTTTGGCCGCTGGCAGTGCGGAAGAGTGGTATGTTCAAAAGTTGAGAATTTCTCGTATTCCTTGTCGAGACGGCGGATCTTCCAACGAGCTTTGATGTCAAATACTCCGGAGCACAACTCGTCATGCACTTAAAAACCAGAACAGCAAAACGAAAATAAAGTTGTTGCCTGATTGGTAGCCAGCGCAAGTCTTTTAGCAAAGGAGTTATGTGATCGAATTTTTTAGCGCCGCTCAAAATACGACAAGCGAAATTCTGTACTGCTTGGAGCTTGTCCAGATTAGTTTGAGTAGTATTGCTCCAAACAGAAGAGCAATAGAATAATTTACTAAAAACTAAGGCATTTATAATAACAATTAGCGCGTGTTTATTGAAAATATGCTTAACGCGGTTAATTTGACCCAAACGTGACATGCATGAGGATACAGTAGAAACAATATGCTCATTATATGTTAAGTTAGAGTCCAGTGTGACACCAAGGTCTCTTGCAGCCTTAACGGGCTCGAGTTCCTTCCCCAATAGAAAAAGCCTAAAGTCGCTAACCTTAGCAGTCATTTGCCGGCTGCCGAATATCACTAGTTTTGTTTTATCTGGGTTGAGTAAAAGCTGATTATCAAAGCACCAATTCCTAATGCTTAACAAGTCCTTGTTCACATGTTCACTTGAGACAGAAAATTGTTTTGTCCTCTGACTCAATCAAGTACATGGTCTTAATTCATTAACCTTGAAAACGATACTTGCAGCACTTAAACAGACAAAATATGGCAAAATTCGTGCTTGAACTCTTGAGGGCATAATTGTCAAGTTCTTGGCATTTCTTGGCCAAATATACCAGGGATATATCAGGGGTAGCTGTATGTGAATGTTAACGCAAAATCTTTGTACAAAAAAATAAACTCTGTCAATTGATGCTAAGGTTCTTATGTTTTGAAGGGCATACCTCCTGGACAGCCTAATACTCGTCATGATTAGTTTGAGGTCTCCATGGCAAATAATTGAGGGTTAACCAGAGACATTGTATTCACATGCTAAATTGAGGGGAGCTTTAAGCCTAGGAAACATGCTCTCTAAATATCTAGATTAAGGTTCTGGCTCCAGCTGGGCTAACAAACGGCAACGTAGAATTAAGTGTTAATTTTCTGCAACCATTCCCTTTGTTCCGTTGAGAATCTTATTGCGAGGTTTAAAGGACACTGAGTTGGCCAAACAATGATTAACGAGCAAGGGAAACAGAAAATGAGCACGAAATGGAATGGTTGCAAAGGTAACTCTTTCAAAAACTCACGCTATTTTATTTAACCGGTCCTTAAGATGAAATATGTTCGTTACTAACCAAGCACTAGGTCAAGATGGCTGCATATTGGCCAAGTAATGTTTGCGTTTTTATGGATCGAGGCCAAGTCGTGGTCAATGAAAAAGCAAAAAAATAACGAGGCCAATATCAGGCTATCTTGATAAAGGATTTATTATAATTATGGCCAAAAGAAAAAGTTTTCCTTGTGGAACCAAAGCAGGAAATTCCGAGCGGGCAAGATGGCTCGGGTAGCCAATCAAAACACAGGATTTGCTTCATCTTGCTCACTCAATAAAGCATTTATTGATCTGTATCAGTACAGTAAAGTACTGAGGTACATGGTGGCTTTTAAAAATATAATATCCTTCTTCTATTTATGAATTCATTCAATACCCTTCGGACGTACGAGGGGGGGGGGGGGGGGGGGGGAGGGGTGTCACCGCCCTCTCGGAGGTTTATTTGAGCTTTTTCCTGTTTTCAGTAGCTATTCGTTCATCCCTCGCTCACATTTTGAGACAAGTTCAGTGACGGTCAGTTACTATGTTTACCAGATATGACGTCAGAAGTTAGCAGATGGTCAAGCCTTTTTTGAGTAAAAATACATGTTTTGTCAACTTCGTTCAGCAGTAAAAGTAAAGCTTGTAAATGAAATGATGCAAAGTGTTTATTTATGTGTTATTTTACGTGTCACGCGCAAAAAATACCATTTATTGAGGTATTAACCTGAATTATAATTCTTGGGTATAATCCAACATGGTGGCTATGATGGCGACCATTGGTGGTGACATCACAGACCTCCAGCAGCGCCACCACCCTAAAACATGCCTCATTTTGTCTTGTTTATCAGCTCAAATCGGGATCGTGACCACTCTTTCGTCAGGTCAGGAGTATCAGCAATTCTGATTTGTCTTGTCGAAAGATTAACAATTGATTGACAAGTTTAGATTTCAAAAAGAAAGATCACTCCTGACTCCTTCTACTGAAAGTAAAGTTGGACTTCGGGCCCTTTTCTACTTGCATGCCACATGATCCAAAGTACACGTAATAAAAACTAGCTAAGACAGATGACCAATATAGGGTAAAAAAAGATTCGCCTTTAACTCATTGCGCACCAAATCGAGTAATAACTGTTGTGACGAGACTCGTTTGTAATTAGATTTAGAACTGATGACATATCTGTAATCATTGTTTTACAACCTTGTTAGACCCTTAACACGTCGTCGTATTTTAGGGCCCGTTTACATGGAGGTGGGAGACCCCAGGTAGGTGAGGTAACCCGCTTTGGTGGGTAACCCGCCTGTCCACATAATCTCTCATTTTAACTTGATCACGTTTACATGATAGGTGGGGTGACCCGCCGCATGTTACTTCACCTATCTGGGGTCCCCCACCCCCATGTAAACAGGCCCTTAATAACAAGATTTTAAGATCGAAGGTTGACATCCCACTGGATGCTGTTTTGAGGTCTATGAAAGTAAACAAACAAAAAGGTTACCTTCACCATTCCATCATGTCTTGACCGTGCGTCTCTTTCGGCTTCCAAAGTCATGATGTAACTCTCGTATTCGGACTTCTGCTTTCGCCACTCTCGTTCTGCAATAATGAATAACAATTTGTCAAAAATAAGCTATATAAATATCATATCCGCATTGTCAGACCTGCAGAAAACAGTACCTAGAGCATCCACTTTCTACAAAGGCTTAATTTGTTCGTATTGTTTTCAACACCACCGTGCAACAGTTGGATCAAAAATGTACCTTATAACAAGTTTTCGTGCTCTATATGCTTAATTTTGAGACTTTTTTTTTCATATTTCAGTCATGGTGCTACTTCCTATCACCCACCTTTGAAGCCAGAATTGAAAAAACGCGCAAAGCTGATAAATTTTGGTTAGGAACTATAACCCAGCGAAAAACAAGACCGACTGGATAGAAATACGTTATGGAAGACCTGCAGTTTGACGCGAAAAACACACATCACGCTGGACAAAATGTGATTATGTTCTTACGGAGTTGGTGGGGAAGAAAAACAACAAGAGCTTTCCACCCCCGCTGCCGCAAAATATCAAATTTAGGCGGCGGCGGTAACCAAGGTTTCCTCTCTAAAGACACCACACAGCACGTGGAAGGAAAACAAATAAAAGGAAGGGAAAAAAAGAATAAATAAATGGGACATTTCACGACATGATAGTGTCACGTCTTTATTCAACATCTAGAGTTTCGGATATAAGCCAACCAAAATAAACTCTCGGGTCTGCTGTATTTAGCTGATTTAACTGAGTCCCTGCCCACTCCCCCATCCCCTTCTCTCTTCTTATTTGACATAATTGTTGTATGTCTTGTGCTTTGCCTGCCTTCTTTGGCAAATATAAAATGAAATAAACTAAAAATAAATATAAACAAGCTAAACAGGTGCAATTTGTTTACCTTTACATGGACTTAAACAAGCTCAACATATGTGGTTTGTTTACTTTGATAAGCAGTTTTGCCCTCAAGGTATTTGCGATATTTAAAGACGCAGAGAGTTGAGAAGGAATGAAACGCACTCATTCCTGATGACTAAAAAAAAAAAAACCGGGAAAGATTTTTTACGAGTACAATTACCTAATATACCGCTGAACCTTAAGCTGGATTGGCCTTGGCCAAGAGCCCATTATGGCTCTTGCCTTGGCCTACAGCGGATGATGGGAAAATTTGTGACCGGTCACGGTACTTCCGTGACTTACGACGCTGGAAACATTCTGTGCTGTTAAAAGACTCAGTGATTTTTGGTAAATTTGCAAGTAGTTAACTATGTTATTTGTATGCCCTGTGTGATTCGCTACCTTTAAAGAGTAAGCGGAGAGGAATTTTGAATTACTTGTAAAGGATTTTACATGCAAAAGCGAATTCTAGCACACTATCGTACCTTTGGCCAATTGTTCAAGAGCTTCTCTCCTTCTAATGGCCTCATTTCTGCTTGCTGCGAGATTGTTCTGACCAGAATTTTCCGCTCTTCGAAGACGAAACGGCGCAGAATTAAATGGTGCCCCTGTCTGTTGTTTTCGTTCCATAAGCGCATTTCTTTGCCCGGTAATTTTACGGCAGACGCGATGCACGCGATTTAGGGAACAGCACACAATATTGAGTTAACCAAGCCGGGCGCATTGAGACAGGTTGCGCGCTTCAGTAGATAAGCTAAGCCGTTAATGGTCTTGAGGTAAGAAATTCATAGTCCAAAAAAATCCGATTCGAGCGTCTCAATTTTAAGATCAAAGGTCCCAATAGGAATTCTTGCTCTGAAATGATTGAGCTTTTGTTTTAAGTAGTGAAATTAACTGTGGGAAGCAATTGTTCTCTCGTTCATAAGTACACATGTTAAATATAAAATACCTAATTGCGAGCAAGAATTCGATCGGACGTACTAGAAACCGGTACTTCCCAATTGGATCAAGGTGTGTTCGTGATTCATATGAGATGATTACAGATAAGGATACTAGTCAGCTTACAGCCAGCTGATTTGCGAGAAAAGCAACTACAGTCCTAATATATGTTTTTCCTAGCAACACAACTTTCAAACATGGAAGCTGCGTGATTCCCTGGGACGACAAAAGATTTCAACTGTTTTTAGCTCAGCGGTGGCTGGTGGACATATTTCCTTTTTGTTATCAGATGTTTTTAAGAGTTTTCATATCTTCCTAAGAATGATACAGAACGCAACAAGGGTTTGTCTATGGTGCTAGCAGCACGCGATACTTCGTATTTGGCTTAGGAGGCGTATTTGGGGATAATTTCTTCTGTGATGATCTTTAATGAAGGTAATGCAAAGTAAGAAGAATCGCTAGTGCGTTGTAAAGATAAGAAATTTTACGCCGCGCTCTCGCGCCAGAAAGACCCCGAGATAGATTAAACATAGGTGGAATTCAAGTTAAGGTGTCATGATTTTTTTAAGAGGTTCTTTTATCGTTAACAGGAGCGTATTTTTTTCTCTTATCAAGAAAAAGATGTTGTTTTTAGTACAAGTCTGTGATTGGCAGCTGTTAGATCTCCCGTTGTGGAATGAAAGCCTTTCAAGAGAAATAAAACAGCAACAAGAAGTTTAAGTACGTTCTTTTTCAAAACGAAAATGTCGCAACCTTTGGCCAAAAGATTTTGGCGTCTTTTCATAGAAATCGAAACCACAGGACACCCACAGATGACGTAACCCAGACATCAACATTACATAGTGCTTGCTATTTTTAACTTTAGGATACGTATTAGTGTCCAAAAGTCAAGAGAGTGTTCACTGCGCTGTTCAGTGGTTTTCTTTTTATATCACGGGAAAGAGGGCGTTACATACTACAGTGACAAGTGTTTACCACATCCTTTCATAAATCAAGCCGGAGAAGACTTCGGTCGAACCGCAATGTGAAAAATAGTACGATGGATTTAAAAAAGGAAATACCTTCGGAAGGAAGGTAACAAATTTTCTGGCGGTTTTGGGCTTAAAACGACAGAACAGTAGAGTAAAGTCCGGAATCTCAAACACTTTTGCCCTGGCAAAAGCTACAATAACTTATACTTGTTTAACCGGCATATGTTTTTGAAGAAAGGGAAAAATGCCAACTGCGATATGAAATACCCAATCCGCGCTTACTTAGAAATAAGGAAAATTGAATCATTCAGTTGAAGTCACAGACCATCCGAGAATACAAATCGTGAAAGCAGCTTCTTATCGATGATGAACATTCTAAATGTTCCGGCTTTACAGTTCTGAACGGGGAGATGGAGATTATAAGTGATACATATGTAACTAAAGGTGATGTGGAAGATTTTGGTATTGTTGAAAACGAGGGGTTCAAGGGTTATTCAAATGTCCAGCTTTGTAAAATTAGATTTGTATCTTCGTCATCCTACTGGAAAATCCTCCTCGTGGCATGAAAAGAAATATTGGTATGAAAGTTATTGAGCCAGTCCATTGTAAGAAATATGCCACGCACGTAAACCGACCAAGAATTTCAGGTATTTTGTTAATCCTAAGGACGAATTCTATGGAAGCTGATTTTCTCAAACTTAAGAGGGTCATTAAGCAGATGTCAAAACTATCATGAAAGATCACTTATAAGTTGGCTCCTTTTTAACTGTCATTTAAGATTAACAAGTTAATAGATCATCACAGTAGCCACTTGGATAGCGACGCAACACCAACAATCAAGCTTGGCCTTTTATTTATGGTCAATGAAATATGCCGTTTATCACAAAGACGGCACTGATTTCTTCCTCACAATGGCTTATAAACCAAAGTCTTTCTTTCTCCCCGTGGTTTTTTAAATGAGAAGGAGGGTATGTATTGCCTGTTTCTGGATTTAATAGTAACGCAATATTATCCAATGCTTAGAGGTTGATCGGGTAAAATTAGCGCGCGCTCAGCCTGATATATGGTTGGGTTGTACACGTATACACTAACTGCGCCCACAGTCATCTTTTTCTGCGGAAAGTATCAAAGCAATACTCCTATCGTGTAAGAATTTCACAGCATAACAGTGGAGGACAATCGGGGGGGGGGGGGGGGGGGGGGGGGGCTACTCCCATACATTACCTATACGGGTATGTGCCGCCCAACGGGGTCGTGATTTTGAAGCTCCTGATTTAGAACGGGGTATCCATTTCAGAGGCGTTTTCTAGAACGGGGTATAAAAAATTGTGTATCACGGCTTTATCTTCTGCTTAAAATTGTTGCTTATTATGAAGAAGCATTTGATGTATAAGTCGAACAAATAAAGAAATATCTCTTTTAAAAAAACAGGGCTATTTCAATTTACAAACTTTCTAGAACGGAGTATAAAAAATTGGCCCATTTCTAGAACGGGGTGTCAGTTTTAGGGCGAATTCTAGAACGGGGTATAAAAAATTGGCCCATTTCTAGAACGGGGTATCAATTTTAGAGGAATTTTTTTTTAGAACGGGGTGCCAATTTGGAGTCCCGGGCGGCACATACCCACCCAAAAAATACCCAAGTGCCCCCCCCCCCCCCCCCGAAGGACAATATCCTTAAGATCATCGCTGAAGGCGATTGATAGGTTATAGACAACAAACTGAAGAATTTGTTGCAGCAACTGACTGCAGATGAAGGACAAAGTACTATGGGTAGATTCATTTCCAGCTCAGGCGTACAGCCGTCGCATTTGCGGGCGAAAATGAAGGCCAAAGCAGGGGCAAAACGTGTATGTTGCAAATGAGTCCACGCTAGTAGATCACAATCTAAGGCTCCATCACTTACGGAGATTCAAAAACAGCGTCTCCTGCACATATAGTTGTATTGCAATACAGCACTTAACATACAAAGTGGGACTTAAGAGCTTTCTAGCTCTTTCTCGGAGGCACAAAATTAAGGTTATGATTGTAATAAAGAATAATTGCACTTCACTTTTCGTTACTTGATCCATAATCCCCCCTTTTTGCATAATAATTCAAAAACCTTTGCAATGGCTTGTTTAGTGCCAAGCACTTTACATGATAGGCGAGTGTGACCCAAACAGCGGGGGTTTCCGCTAAAAATACATATGCGAATGTTATCATCAGGTAAGGTAATACGATCACGCGTGGAGATATAAACAAGGACCTGAGGTCTGGTGAAGCTGCTGAAACATTTTGTTCAAAACTTCTGTTGTGTTTATTTAAAACTACCCTGTACACAAAGGCTCGCGGCGTGTGTTCTAAAGCATGTTTGCATTGAAAATGATCTAGATCTATTCTTTTTTCCCTTGTTTTTCCTTTTTTTTATGCGCGGACAGCCTAAATTGCAATTTAGGACTGAATAGAAATGAAAGGAAACCCCTTTTGTTGGTTTGTGAATAGCTCTAAGCTCCGTATCCGCCGAAACCGCAAAACACTAAAATCTGATTAACAAATAAAGCATTATCAACCTCTGTTCAAAGACGTGATCAGGCGTTCCACAGATGAAAATAGCAGAAGTTACTCAACCGGTGAAATAAATATTCAATTTCATTTTTCATTGATTTCGAAATTAGAAAACTGTGCTACCTGTATTCTTCCACAAACCTCAAAGTGCATGATAAGTACACATAGATAGCAGATTCACCACTGACTAACCTCTTCCTTCTAATGTTTCACTGAGCTGCTTGGCCATTTTCTCGAAGTCGATCTGTAAGGAAAACACACGATGCAGTTGCACAAACACATTATTGTAAAACAGCGGATTCCCAATGTTGTTATTTCGCGCAGTGGCGAAAGCTTGTTTGGAGCTCAGCAACAAAACGATACCACAAGTTCCTTACTGATAATGTAAGCCACTTGTCTTAAATGTTCGACTGTCAAGTTTGTTTGCAATACTCAATACCGGGTTCTGCGCTCACAGTTCAGATGTTTGATAAATATGAAACATATTTTGGTAAACATGGCTGCAAATGACAGAAACGTTGATTAGTCCTTTCTTATTGCCGAGCTACCTTTTAACGCAAAAAGCGATAGTCAAAGTTACCGCTTACATGCAAACGATTCGTCAGGGAGTAGCGAATCTCGGTCAATCGTCCCGCTCCTCAGTGACGAGCAGTCATACATTCTCACATTCTCACATTCTTGCTTCTTCCGCTTATAGAAACATGGACAAAAACGGTGATTTGATCTGTTGAAAACACATTCCAGCAGCGACTCGTCACCTGAAAGTGTCGATCCTTCAAAACATTGGAGACGAGAGACAACGAACACCGCACTTAATAAAGTGAATGATTACCTTAATTTAACAAATGAATAAATTTTGACTAGCTGACACTCAAATAACGCTAACAAAACCTCATTGGCAAATTGCTTCTGCATAACAAATAAGCAAATTATTCTTTTGGTGTATTTTGACTGCCTTTGCATGGGAGAAAAAAAAATTCCGGACAGTTTACAAAATTACCTCAGGCAAACCTGGAAACCGGAGTTAAAATCCTAATTCTAGATGCAACAATTCCGACTTCATTTAATTTCAAGAACGTATTTTTCTAGGATTTTAACAGGGCCACAACTGAAGAGTTCATCCAAAATGCCATGATATAACTAAGGATATTTTCACAACAGTAAAACTTTCCACTCTGAAAGCACGGAAAAATACTAAGTTCTAGGGTCTTCAGTTTAACTTACGTTTAAGCATCGTTCGGCCAATCTAGTTTAATAGAACGGTTTTGCCTTAAAATCCTCTCCCGGACAGAAATATCTAGTTTTGAGACATCAGGCCCCCTTTTGCTTGTTTGTTATAGACCCAGACGGTTTTTAAAAGATGAATACCCTAATGCTTCGATTTATTTTATCAGCATTTTTTTAATATATATTTTTGCCCTAAGGCACCTGTATCATTTAATGAATGTCTGCTGACAGTATTAAACAATATCAATATTGATCAGAAATTGAGAAAAGCAAATGTCTTAGTAAGTTGTTTACGAACAACGACAGAGACTCGGCTACAATACTATGTTAGAGTTGGAAGACCTTCGTGGACTACATTTTGAATAGATGAATGCATATTTGTTTCCAGTATTCGAAATATGTAATAAGTGATAGCATTACCCCATCCATCATTTCAGTCATTTCCGTCATGAAAAAAATTACGAGAAAATGACTTAAAAGCTACTTTTCTAAATATTTTTGAATCTAAAGCATCTTAAAATTTATTACATTTCTCGCAAATTTTGGTAAAAATTTAGTTGATTTCACTGATTGCCAACAGCAAGAGATAATGCCTTACTGTTTGTTTAGTCTGAAAGGATACGTAACATTGTACCTTTTGCTGATTGATGATAAAATTTGCAGTTTCTCAGCTGTTTGGGTGGAAGGTCACTCACGGTGAATCTGGGAACACGAGTGTTGCGTAATGACAGAGGCTACGACGACGAGCCATGAGTATATCAATATATACCACAAACATATTGTAATCATTTTTGAACACATTAGAGGCGTGAAATTAAAATTTTAAATTCATAGGTTATCATAAGCATATAAATCAGCTGGAGTTGGTAACATGCCCAGTTCCCGCCAAAAGTGTACAAGGCTCCGTGTGCGATTCGGAGATTAATGCCAACGAATCCTGCTCTGATCATCACTCAGGAATGGTGGTCTGCTTTAATTAAGTAATTTACTGGAACGTGCTCCTTTTATTTGGCAACACTGAAGTTATGAATTTTGTATAAACTTCGCCGGCGCGGCATTAGCCATAGTTGTATCAGTGTTTGCGGACTGGTTGCGAGAGCGGGTTGCTGAGTAGATGTACCCTAGGCCTTGTCCACATCTTAACCTGTAAGATTCCTCGGGCCCAGTTTTTAACGCAAATTCCAAACTAACAAGTATATAAATTATTTTTGCCTTAATATGCCGCGCAGCCAAAGATATACAGGTTTTTCATGACTCCTAAAACTTTTTAAGCAGAACTTATATCCTCTAGTTACATATCCCAGATGGAATATTCAGATGCAGTAACAAATTTCGATTTATATCGCACAAATTTTATACAAATATGTGCTCGTAAGAGGTCGGATGCCGACCTGTGTAAAGCTCGACAAGTGATCGGCTTTCTTTCCGTGTTGTAAACCGAACCCGGCTGACGGAAATTAAATCGTCATTTTTTCGGGAAGCAGTCAATTCAGTAACTGGGGAGAATTGAGCCGAGTCGGGCTTGCTCTGCAAAAGAACTGATTGGCAAAATCATGGTGGACACTAATAATTTTGATCGGGAAATCATGATCAGAATTAGTCCAAGGAGCCATGATAAATTGCTAATTTGACAAATTATGTGTCATATATGCCCCCTCACGATGTCGCCAAACAGGCACCCATTCACGATATTTATCAAAATGATATAGTTGGTTTGGGTTTTCCTATTTTGCATTTCAATTTCAGATACACCATATTAATTCAGGCCACTCAGTAGCACACAGTTGCAATGCGTGATTACAGATTTTCCCAGATGTATTGACTTAGCGGCGGCCGCACTCAAACCCATTAGAACGGGGAGGAAGGAGCTTAGCTTCCTACACAAAGAATTCTTTGGTCTTGTTCCTCATGCATAGCCAAACTGAATTTAAGCAGTATAAGACAGCACACAAATTCTAGCTTGCGCGAAAAGCTTATCTGACGTCATAACTAAGGAGCCTGCGAACGGTTTGAAAGGCATTGACGTAATCGTGAACCTCAGGTCAATGATTTGCGGAGGTATTGTCTCTTGTCTGGTTTTTAATTTTATGTTTGTTTTCGACAAGTTTTCATCCTTTAGGACTCTTTTATTGACCTTTAATCATGCGGTACTTTCTTGTGAGCAGGTATCACGAGACGCTATCGCGATAGTTGCCTTGGAAACCAAGCAGTCAAAGATCATGCGCAAGTACTTGAATGGAAATTTTCATCTTTTTCAAACTAGTACTATTACTCCCAAAATTTGTGCGTGAAAATTTACTGCCTTCATTTTCTTTTCTTAAATATCCTACTTACCTCGTTCACATTAACTTGGGCAACGTTATGAATTTTCATTGCTCGCAAACCAAACTTTAAACTACACAGGGTCTCGTTGACATCGCGAAAAGACGGAGAAACACAAACCTAAACAACGGAGGATCAAAGAAGTATTAACTGACAGGAAAAAGCTTTTCAGATTACTGGGTTGATAATGGAGACTCATTGCAGACCGTGGGCGTACCGATCGACGTAAGAGCACGAAGCCCTATCAGGAGGCTCCTGGCTCTATTCCATACTGCTTTAGCCTGCATAAGATACACCGCCGTCTATCATCGTTCATCGCTCATCGCCACGATCCATGATAGGCGGCTGCATTAGCAGAGCCTACATCAGCAATGGCCATGAAAAATTTAATGCAATTTAAACAAATGTATTTGAAAAAATCCCCGACAGAATGGGGGCAGCTTAACGGCCACTGGGTTACAACAAAGGTTTTCACGCTTCCTTTTAAATGATTAGGACTTTAATACCTTCTCAACGATTTTAAAAACAAATTGAAAGTTCGTCTCCACAAAGGTTGATTATCAAGAATATTTGTTTCTTTTTAGTAAAATCTTTTCTACACCAAACCCCGAAGTCGAACCAGAACATTCTATAACTAGTTCAGTGAAGGGTCACTATTTGCAAAATAATACTTTTTACTTACAATTAAGCTGGTTTTGGAGTTTCCATCCAGTCCGTCCTGCAGTAACCTTGTCAACACTGAATTTCTGTATGGAATATGACGTCTGGTTCCTTCTGCGAGAGCCTGAATCACATTCCTAAAAAGATTAAATCTGTCATCTCCAATGGCTCAGACACTAAGCAAAATATTTGTAACTTGTTTTTGCTATAACGTCTGTTGGAATTCTGCTAAACAAGGAATGATAATTCATGGTAATAAAACATGTTTTGGATTTTTTGCATTTTCCAATAGATCAATATTATAATTAAGATTCTCCATCATGGTTCGAACACTGTGACCAACAAAAGCGTCCGCCTTCCTTTGTGTATCACTCTAAACACTGCAGGAGACATTAGCAAAATGCTGTCGAACGCATGCCGGCTACAACCCTCCCCCCAGGCCCCACCTAACCTTTTACCTACCTGTGCGGTATGTTAAAAATGCATTGAAACGGCTGGAGTTGCATTTTGTATGGGGAATTAGACATTAGAATTCTGATAGTACTTTAACGAGCAACTGAACCACCCATTGAACAAAAAAAAAACAAAAAGCGACCAGTTAGCATCAGGGACGAGCCCAAACCTTGGGCCACTCTGTGCTCCTTTAGGCTCCCGGCAGTAGCTGGCCTTTGCAATAATCGGGAGTGTTTTACCCCGCTCCGCTCATCGATATCATTGTCAGTAGCTTTCTTTCTCTTCTCCCACCGTCATACAGGGGAACCTCCACACAACGAAGGGCCAAGGGACTGGAAAAAATTGTTTGCTCTATTATATGGCGGTTTTGTTATGTGGAGGTTCTTTTTTAGTACTATTACTGGGGTAAAGAATAGTTCGTTATATAGGTTCCACTGTACCGAGTTCCCCGCGTAGCAACAGCCGACGCTTTTGTATTGATTTTAGACAAGAGATAATCTCTGGTTCTAGAAAAATGACTCACTGACACTCAAATTCTATGGCGCTTTTGGCACTAGGTTGAGTCAAATTCATTTACCGCAAAACATAGTGTAAATCGCGTGAAGACGAACGTTTAGGTTTCTTAAGTCGACTCCAAGTGGTCAGTTGAAGAGTGTGGAAATTGTTCGGACGTATTCATTTGACTAAATACGCGATATGGGTCACACGCTTGCTTGCTTGATCAGACATGTAAGTAAACAAGATAATTTGTAGTTTTTACTTAGTTTAAGCAGATATAAATCCTAGACATAACATTTCTTAATAAGGTTCCGGCTGGGAAAATTCCATGGGAATATGGATTTAAGTTAGGCAATAGTGTGCGTATTCAGACAACTCTTCACAGCTTTTTACGCATTTCCAATATATATAATGCGGCTCCTGATGTTTCTCAATTATGTGCTGTGACGCGAGCACTAAAGCCATTGACTCCTGTCGTTTAAATTAGCGGCTGAATTGCTGAATCCTTTAACCCTAATATCGAGGAATAAATTCTCCACTCTGCTCGTCATACCCCGTTGAATAATACGGGTGAGGAGCCTTTACAATACATTTTAACTGATTTACAAGATCTCTTTCTGTACTATAACGAGCTATCTGGTTGATTGAGCAAGGAGAAATTAAATATTGGTCACAGCCGTGAGCCACAGATAGTTGCTCCCAGTCCTCTCGGCCGCAGTTGCAATACTTAGTTTAATGAACGCGCGGCATCAAATACAAACTGCATGAAAAATCTGTTTAGATGTGTTACTGAGCGGTTTATAAGAGCATATTGCTGTTGCATAAAATTGACCATATTAAGTCAGTTTTCATCATACCCTTAATTTCAGTTCTGTAAAATACTCCCACACTATCTGAAGACCTCATAGATCTAAGTATGCCACTTAAAGACGCAGTATGACTGGCAATCAAAAGTGAAAGTTCTTCGCGGCGGGTATTACTGATTTTTTTTTTTCTAAGCCGTTTGCTGCGGTTTGTTTTGGAAGTATTTCTTTTAAAATAAAATACGATGCAATTTCCCTGCGAAACACCTCAGTTTGGCCATTACTACCAGCATCTGCCTAGTTCTATTAAGGCTTCTGGCGAAATTAATGAATTTTGCTACTTTGCTGTAGAATTAAATTTCTATTATGAGCTAGTTGTGCTAACAATGTGCTAGAAGCTAATTCTGTCAACACAATTTCAAAAAACACAAAAAGTTAATACAATTAATTACATTATAGTTTCCAAACTCTAAAAATTAGGGTTAGTCATAAAAAAGTGCCTATAATTTTTCACTTACTAACCCCAGCTCCAGAAGAGATGAATTGATGCTCTGAGCCTCTTGAAGTCGTTCTCCTGCTGCCTTTGTTTTCTTCACTCTTTCACTTCCCGCCAGATCACAGCTACAAACAGGCGATAGTAGCAATCAGCTGACGAGATTTTAAGGCTGTAATCTTCCTATCAAGTTGATACGAACGTGTATAATCCAGTTATCGCGAGTCTCAATGTCTCGGAATATTTATAGTTGAGATATTTCTCGATCGTTGATGATGAAATCAACGCCTTCAATTCAGCTGAGGGATCGGATGGATATTAGTGAAATGCAACAAAATAGTAATATCAACCAACGTTCTGACGTTAAAGGAACTTCCTGTTGTTGATTTAGTAGTATTTTGTCTGATACACTGACACATTTTTGGGTGAGGAACTGGGTGAGGCTCAACCATTACGAGTATAAAAAACTTTTGATCAGTGAGATAAAATATGAATGTAAATATCACTCACAGTTTTGGCACCAAAACATGTGTTGATATTTTGTCTAAAGATGAAATTATGTGCAGTACCATAAAGGAGAAAAAAGGAAAAGCAGGGTTTATAGATCCTAGTCATGGACCATGGGGTTAAAATCTCATTTTCTCTCAAATTTCAATCTTAAAACGCCTTATATAACGGTCTTTATTTGGATAATTGTCAAATATATTTCAACCTTCACATGCGGCTAAAGCCTTAAATTCAAGGAAAATTCGAAGTGTCAGTTTCCTAACTGGTTAGAAACATTCGAAATGTACTATTGGAGAGATTTCAATCTCAATCATTGGTTTCTAAGGCCTAGGTGTTTTAGAGTTATCTGAAATGTTCGTTTTTTTTTTGCAAATTTGTGGCTAGGATAATCCTAAAATTTATTTTGTGCAACTTAAAACCGAACAATAGGTATATTATCAATAATAATAATATATGACAGTACTCTGATCTACCGGATGAGCGGAGAGGTTTCAGCTGATAATTAATGGGTGTAAAAGGGCAAATAAAACGGGCCCAGCATGGCCGTGTGGTCATCGCCTCACGGACACGCAATGCGTTGTCCCATGTTCGAGTCCCCCTCTATTTTACCCACGTTTTGTTTTATTTGGGCTTTTTTGTTTGTGCTTATGTAAGGGGGAGCTGCCTGTAAACTACAGTCTCAGTCAACGAGATACTTTTGTGTCTCTTTGTCCCCTCATTGTTGGTGAACAAGGTTTGGTGACTGAACCGCGATAAACAACTTCGAGAAGGTCAAGGGGAGCACGAAAAGGAAAAAAAAAGCGTTTGGTCTTTGCCCCAACTATTTTTGTCTGAGACTGTAGCTAGAGAAGTAACCTCTTCCGCAGGCAACTCCCTTTTTTTTAACGGTCACACTGACCCTGAGGAGTCTGAGAACGCGGGAAAAAGCAAAAGGGAGGGGTGGAGCTGCCATCACTGTCAGTCCCAGTTCTCTCCCCATTCTCCCACCCGTTCTCTCACGAGGTACAGATTCTCTCCGCACCTCCCCTCTTCCCAATTGTTTTATAAATCCTGGAAAAACCGATTCATTTTTCAAGCAGAATGCTTTTTCCTTTTTATGCTGAAATGTTATCATAGCAATCTTATCTGTTATTGTTTGAAAGCAGCAAGACAACATGCTCTGACTAAGAGGCGATGATTCCGGGATCTTGGAAACTTTCTCTTTCCCAACTTCCTCGACTGGTATATTAGTAACGTAAGGAAGTGCTACCTTTTAAAGATCTTTAAAATTCTTGGAATAAAAGTGAAGGCAATATTGATAAGTTGAAACGCGATAAGTATCAGTGAATAGTGAATACATCGGAAGCTGTTGGCATTAATTAATGAATTGGTGTTGATTAATTGATGATGGGGCTTGCTCATCAATATAGAGGCGCAACACTAGGACTCCATATATGGCTTTCAGATCCAAGACAAGATTAAGCATCGATGTATATAAGTCATATAACTGTAAAAAGCACGTACACATAAAGCTTCCCCCTGACGGCCGCCAGACCACGAGTCTTAGATGTAATTCTCCGCAATAATTCTTCATCTTCCTAAAGATAATATAAAAAATAGAAATAAAAATAAAATAAATATAAAGGTTAGAAAATAAAGGAAAGAAAAGAAAAAGAGGAACTTTTCAAGATTTACTTGTGAAATAAGATTTTTGATTTGCCTCGTTTTCGACAGCTGGGTTACGGTTACTCGAGTTTTAAAGCATTCTTACTATTAAAAATGCATTTTTTCGTTAAATTCCCCTCGACATATCATTACAAAGGTTAGCCTTTCAGTAACGGGCCTTCTCTTCTTTCCATAAAATATTCTGCAGTCCGTGAACAGGCAAAACCGTTTTCGAGTTGCTCCAAGCCCCTTGTGCGAAGTCTCTGAGTGGAAGCAACGTTCAGTTGTTATGCAAGTAACTCTGACAGGCTCTACATTGGCCTTATAACTCTTGCCAGAGAGGGTTTTGAAAACTCAGAAATGACCTTTTTTTGTTCCAAAATTGCGTGCTAAAAGAGCCTTGTTGTATGCACTGCGGTCCCTCTTCTTTGAGTCACAAAAACGATCTATTAATAATATAACTTACATCATAGTGGTAAGAACTGAGTGCGTCCAGGGAGCCACTATCGCTTGAAGCGTCAGCGTCTGAATTGCCTGACATGTAGTAAGACTCATAACTACTCAAAGAATCTGTTATGCCTGGAGAAAAAAAAAGCGTCTTATGAAACAGCGCATGTGGAGACCGAACACCCAATCTTTCAAAACAAACAAGCCCCGATACGAACAAAACTTTAGAAAAGAAAAGAACAGAATTACAAAATATCTCACAGACCTCCATAGCGGCGAGGGACACTGAGTCTCTCAATCTTGAGTAAGCACACGGCATGGGATCTGAAATAAGGAAAAATCCCGTCCAGTTAGCTTACCAATAGCACGCCAGAGCACCAAGCAACACCCCTCCCCCCCGAGCGCTCTTTTGTTCTTTGCATTTTCTTATTCGTTACAAGAGTCACTACTACAAGATTAAAACCCAATAACAGTGAATTGTGCCGGCAAATATGGCTTATATTCACTTGTTGGAAGCCGTAAGAGAATAATCTCCGATCAATAAAACTAGGAAAACTACGAGTGCACTTTTTAAACTATCTGAGAACTATCAAAAGCTTTTACCACTACTAGATGAGTTCTTATATCCGTTATTCAAGTGCTGAAGCTGGAAAAAAAAGAAAGAAAGAAAGAAAAACCCACGAGCAGTGTATGTAAGCTTTTTATTCTAGGAGTGGTGAAAAAATTTTTAATGGTCGAATGTTATCATCCAATTACTGAGACACCGTTTTTTCTTTATTTTTCACACCAACCTGCTAGACTGCCTGTTCATTTTCGTTTCAGCCACGGCCAGTCTCCTTTTGCCAGACTTCAGCAACCTTACAATCTCCTCTGGACTCTTTACAGAATATTCTGATAGGTTTTCCACGTAAACACCTAATAGAGAAAAATAATAATTGGGCTTTATTAAAGTAAAACCCAAAAACCCTTAAGGTGGGAGCTAAGGGAGGGTGGCAAATATATAGGAAACAGCAGTTCGAGCGCTAAAATGGAATAATGCGTTTATGTTGCCACACTTCGATTCTTGATACATTATTTCCTACAACGGGTCGACCCTTGATTTTATACTGTGAAAACCGTTGTTTATCTTTCACAAAAAAAAAAATAATAATAACAAAAATAACAAAACAAAACGAAAACAAAATCTGGCGGTTGACCAGAAGATAGCGTGCCTCCTTTTAATCAATGTAAAACTGAAAAGCCGTTTTATTAAAGGAGCGTAAACAGATTCTATGTATTACCTTGTGCCAAAATAAGTTAGGAAGCTCTAAGAGTGAGTTGTTCTATTATGAGAGTTAATTGGAAATACTCAAATCCAAACTAATACTCTGATAAATTACCAGCGAAAATGACTGAACGGATATCCTACTAAATAATAACAAGTGGGAACTTAAAATGGCGGGAAAATGCTTTCGAACAGGAGGCAGCAATAAATTACATTCCTGGACGAAAAGAAGCGGGAAACTATCAAAGCGTAACAATGCAAATCACAACAAATCAATTGCCCTATTTTCGTTAACTAATCAACAGAGGCGAGGGGGAGGGGGGGGGGGATTGGGTGGCATTCACTATACGAGAAAATTACACTTAGAGGGGGAGGTCCGAAAAAGACACTTACAGCCTAAGGATTAGCTTGCAACCAGGCTCTCGTGTCGGATTTTGGGCTAGATTTCGCTTTGCCAATTCGCCCCAGTTACCGCCAAGTGGGGGAATCAGAAGAGAGAAGGGAGCCTGTTGGCGCGCTAAAAGAGAACAAGTTATTCCAATTCATAATCTCATCCACCTTTCTTTGGATGTTCTCTTAAGAACACTTCTGTTCCTGATTTTTCAGATGCCAGGAGATCGTAAACACGTTCCTGGTAAATCTGTAAGTATGAGCAAGTCACCTGCAAGAATGAAGATTGTAGTCACATACACCAGCATAAGCACAATGTACCTGGGGTTTACACTAGCTGACATACACTCGAAGGAACGGAAACGGAATTGAAGATCCTAACAATTAAGGAGTCCCACACTGGACGAAGAACCTATTGGGGAGATTAGAGGGCGGATTGTAATCTTTTGAATTGATCGTGCGTTTTTTTTTTCTTTGTTTTACTTAACCAAGTTCCTTAGTATATACTCTGTAGGGGACTAAAACTGATTTCCACGCAGAAAACATAGCTTAATTACAGATTCTCTTCGGAATAGCTTCCACGTCTTGGCAGACGGAATTTTGGATGCCACTGCGTTTTAAGCAAGTTTCCCAAGGCTCAGCCGAATCAAATACACGGCTAAGGCTTTATCCCCTCTTTTTAGCATACAACGAATAAAACGGCTGTTTTAGAACGACGTGATCTTTTTCTATACCTCCAAGTAGGTTTAAAAACAGACGCAGTTTATACTTACCGCATATGAATGAGCGGCGTCCTTGCCGATGAGCGCAAAGATATGGGACACCACACTAGTCGTCAACCCGTCTGCAGATGCCATCAGAGTGTGAGTTTTACCTGTAATTTTAGATGTAAAAGAATGAGACTATTTTTAAGCCAAGTTGATTTGACTTGTACCAGGAAATCGAAGACAATCATTTTTTAGCTAATCCAGTCAAAGAAATACTTCATATCCTTAGAAGGAGGATCAAGCAAGTAATTCTGTTTTCAAAGCGAGTAATTCTGTTTTCTAAATATACAAAGCGAAACCTTGATCATTTTAATATACAATTTCTGTTTCAAGAACGATAAAGGACAATACGGCTGAATGAATCCTACCTGCCCCAGTCTGTCCGTAAGCCATCAAGATGCTGTTGAGGCCTGTCATAGAGGCCTCAACCAGTGGTTTACCAACCACTTGGTACACCTAACAACACAAGAAGATATATGATAACACAAGAATACCGTTCATTCCGTTCCCGAGGAAAGAGTCTGTAGTTTTGTGGCCGAGAATCTTTTAACAAATATATTTTGTTACATGTCATGTGACCTCAATTGGCCCCTACCAGAGTGCTATGTCGGTTACTACGGACGTTTGAAATTGATTTTAATAAAATATATATAGCCCGCGTAACTAGCGAGTTTTCTCGAGCGCGACTGCATGCTTCATTCGGCCTCGGCATGGGCGCCCAATCAGGCTGAGCGGACTTCTTTGCCGCTCCCTACGCCTGTCAACTTGAAAAAGCACTCCCTCACTCAGATCCTCAGTCCAACACTGAGGCTGCAAAGGTATTACCTGTTACTAAGCACGTTCCCACAAATTCGGTATGACTTCTAATATTATACCATAAACATAAATTTTTCTTTGTTCAAGACATAACCAAAATACTGTTTCCAACGGTTAACGCAAACGAGATTCATTTCTAAAACGCTAAATAAATGCCTGTCCATATGGTTGAATAATAGCTTCAGATAATTAACTTTTTTCGTATAGAAAAAAAAAAAGACAAAAATGATTAGATTGTCCTCTTACCTCTGCATTTGAGGCCTCCGGTGGCAAAACTTGATCAAACTGAAAAATCTTCTCTTTCTTGCCATCCGCAACACGAACCTTAAAATAATAAATTCTTATTTACAAAAAACGAGAACGGGAAATAATTAAGGAGCTTTGACGGATAAAGCCGGGAAATGAGAAATGTTCGACGATTACTAGACTGTGGAAATCTCGTTGGCGATGAGTGAACATATTAATTAACCACCAACTTTTTGTGTATAGCTAGATGGTCAGGAGTTAGATTACCGACAAAATTTGCTTATCTTTTGGGCTGGTATCATAGGTATCATTTAAACAGGCTTGTAGTCAAATATTAGTCATACGTATACACTACACCACTCGGAAAGTATTCAGTGGGATTATTTGCTTTAGACCCGACGGCGACTACGCAGCTTATATTGTATAGTATTAGCCTTACTTTTCTGCAGTCAAAGAACGCTACAATTGCTATGCTAAGTTAGTAAAATAACACTATTTTCTAGGGCTGTGTTTAAAGACTTCGTGTTTTTTTATGATTCGAGTTTACTTTACGTCTGGTTGATTGCTCCATTTAAGTCTGCCATAGTAACTGTAGTGCTTCATACCTTCTGTTATATATGAATTTACTACTGAGACTTGTAATAGCCTCCTTTTTTCTTCAAAGCAGGTGGAATATCACACGTTTTACGCGAGTGAAGACTGCGCAAGCCCTCGCTTCTCGCGGTTGGCGCGCCAACCCCGATTGACTTGAAACAACGATAAAACAAGTAAAAGACTTCTCCGATATCGATTTTACAACACCCATTTGGAATCGTTACACAGTTCACCCACCTGAGTAAGATCAGTAGCTTCAACGCTGACCGCCCCCTTCCGGGTAATGCTTGTGACGTCACCCTGAACTATAGGACGAATTCTGACATAAACCTGGACTCTACTCACTGAAGTGTCCTCGAAAACATCAGCATCTGCAAAAAAAATTCTTTATATCATGTATAATAAGACTTTACTAAGCAAAACAAATTCTTAACTTTCACCAATTGACTACCAAGTAGTGGTAGCTGACTCTAAAGGCCCCCTATAAATTATAAGCAAATCATTTGCAGGAGCCCTGTCATTTGCCATTGTCTTTTAACTTGAAAATTCAAGAGACAAAAAACAAAATAGAAACAACAGCAAAAAACACCGAATGCAATTATCATCATCATCATCATCATCATCATCATCATCATCATCGTTATCATCATTATTATCAACGTCGTCATCTTCATTAAAGCCAACCAACTCACTTTTCCAGTTGGACGGCCCGGTGACTGAGGCCATACACATTAGATCTTTTCCGTGTGTTATCCACAAAGCTTCAAACTACTTCCCAAACAGTTTTAAAATACAGTGATTTGGTGCGGGAAAGCAAAGACCGTAACTAATACTGTTACGTGAAAAAAGAAACAGCTTTGTTTGGCAAACGGGATTTAATTCCAATATTTGTCTTGTTACTTAATTCAGTCCATAAATGTTTTGACCAACAAGCAGACGCTAAAAGATTGAAAGGTTGAAAATACAAACGACTGGTGGCATTAATATCGTCTCTTATCTTTCCACTACTGTATTATTATTTTGACATTTTTCAATTTCCTGTTATTGGAATGATGCGATCGAAAATCCAGACAAAACAATCAACACTTGTAATGCAAAATGCTAACAAGAAAGATTTCGGGGAGTAACAGTCAGGAGTCGAAAAATGAATGAACAAATAGATGAACCCCTTGCGCAGTGAAAGGCAACACTTTAAACCTTCTGTGTCAGACCACGTCATATAGCCAATTATTTTTTTAAAAAGTCCGTTGTGTTTGAGATTTTTTTCACATCTTTATCGTATTTAGCGTGGATTTTACTTAGTTTGCAGGGGCATTCTTTGACTTTTCGCGGAAAGCTTTAGTGAAAATGACGAAAATGGAAACGGCTTCCGTTTCTCTAAAATGTTGTGCACGTGTGGTATTTACGTCCTAGCTTAGTTTGCCAGCAGAACGAAGAGGGCTTTAAACAATGTTTCGGTGACCATTTAAGGAAAACGAGGGTCTTGGACACCTCTTATCACGACCTTACTTTATCTCACTATCCCTTCAAATTCCTCCCCTCCGTGGCCTTTCATACGGTCATCTGCAGGCCGTTTTGATGGTATAAACCTATGCATTCTGTTCCTCAAAAATGTGTAAAAATCGTCCATATAGACTATTAAAACTATCCCTCCCTAGTCAGTCAGAATATCTTGATAACATATAAAAACAATTGACCGCCTTTGAAATGACTAAAATCAGTTCTTAAAAACAGAATCTCTCTTAATCTAGCATGATCTGTAAACAAAATGACAAGCGTGTATTTTTTTCCTGTACTGAAGGATACCGCAAGACGTCAAAGGCCAGCACGTTCTCTGCCAAACTGCGTGAGTTTGAACAAGAACACTGAGAACAAATATTTTTAAAGATTTACTGCTGTAGCCCCTAAAGTCATTACACTGGGGGAAGAGAAACGCGTCAGCTTTGTAACAAAGTATCTGCGAGAGACATTTCGGAATAATCCATTCAGTTTTCATTGCAATATTTGATAAAATATTCTCGTAGCTATGAAAAAAAAAGGAAGAAAAAAGATAAAGATTAAAAAAGAAGAAAAAAACAGTTACATGTCCAACACTTCTTCCCAGCGGGATCTATGCCTTGAGTTGAAATGATACCTTGTGCCGCACTACCGAATAAATCAAGGCGAATACGTTACGAACTGAAAGAAATGAGAACCTACCTTGGGAAATCAAGCTACTGTTTCGCCTCATTGTTCAATCGTTACTTTTACGTAGAGTTCAGTGCAAGTCCAAACAATTTAACGGTGAATCCTAACTGACCTGCCACGTTTCTTATCATGGATGCAAAGAGACAGCGCCACACAGAACCTTTCCTCCAAGCATGTTTCTTTGATTAAAATTATTTCTTCCTGTGCTAATAGGTTAAAAGGCGACCTGTCATACTGAGATGAGGGGTTTGTTAACACCGAGTTTTATCTTACGGTGCGAAGTTGAATTGAAAATTTGTGACAGCCCCAGAAATAAAATATGTTCCTCTCATTGGCTAAAGTCTCGAGGCGCTAACGATTAGGTTTATAATTTACTTCACATTTCAAAGAGGGACCACCAAAGAAACACGTACTGGTTATGCATGACTGATGTCAGATTAACTAAAAAAAGTGGAGTGATAGATAAACGAAAATTCTTTTTTCCTAAGTATAAACGGAAGGTTTTGAATTACTATAAGGATTAACTGACAAATGGCCCTTGGAGAAACATCAAGTCGGATGACTATTTTATGTAAAGAATGCAACTATTAGATTCCATTGATATTTTGCTGATTTGATTACGTAATGTAACTCAGTTCAACAGATGTTATTTCGAGTACGCAAAAAGTCATAGAACAGAAATACCGTAAAATTCCGAAAATAAGTCCCGGGGCTTATAGTTTTCAAAGGCTCTTTTTGAGGGGCTTATTTTTGGAGGGGCTTATATTCAGAGGGGCTTATCTACGGAGGGAAACTTGCGTTTCAAAATTGATGGGGCTAGCCTTATAGTTGGAAGTAAATTTACCGTTTTTGCTTTGTTTTACCTTGTGTTTGCAGGAAATTTGCTAAGTACAAGCCTCCGGGGGACTTATATTTGGAGGGGCGATTTAACGGAGGGTTTTTTGTGTCACCGGTTTGGGGGGCATATACATGGAGGGGCTTATTTGCGGAATTTTACGATATTCAGTTGAATGTGCTCGGCTTCCATTTAATGCGACTATAAAAAAGCTGTTTCAGTAATACACACTGAAGTATCTTTAAGGCAGGAACGGTAAGTAGGGAAAGACGCTTATGGTTTAAGCGAGACTATCCTTTCGCCGTCTGCATACTGCTGGTAGCTCCCCTGTCCCTAATCGAATTCATAGCACATCAAATTAGTATTCTCTACTTGGAACGGCTGAAGCATTCTCAGGAAAAAGAAAGAAGAGAACATGAAGAAAAAATGTCTACGCATGTGCACCGGGAAAATAATCACCTGGCCGACTTCCGGCAAGGGTCAAAATCCCCGCGAAATGTTGTCATGATGAAACAAGTGATGGCAGTTTTCATCGTCAGTGGTAGTAATAGTTGTGGTTTTGTCGCTACTTTGTAGCTGTGATAGATCAAAAATTATTTTGGTCGAAATTTTAAGTCACATGTGCTTTTGTCTAGAAGATAAGGCATCAACACATGCAACAGTCTGTGTCGACAGTGGCTCGATCCATTGGACCGAGATCAGCGGTTGCGAGGGGAAAACATGATAAAGAGGTGGGTAATTTTCACCTTTTATGCTACAAGTCTCATGCAGCTCGGTCCCACAAGAAATTATAAGGCAGCGGAAGAAAAACACCTTAAACACCTTAGAAAGAGCCATAAGTTCTTGGTGCACTTCAGTGGATCTCGGACATGGTAGCCATAGTCTCAGTTGTTCAATTTTAGCTTTATTTAATGATCGTACAAGGCCGTTTTTGATTCAGTTTTGAATTTCCACAAGTTCGAATCGATCGAACATTTCATTTTTAAGTTAAATCCAAAATTATAGCACTTTGTAGCAGCGTTATAGCGTATCCAAGTGGGCCAAAATCCCATACATTCACTGTAGCCGTGTTTGCGCCCCCCTCCCTCCCATCCGAGAAAATTTGGTAATCACGTGACCGAACGAGCTCGAGCGAGCGACCGTCCGTCCGCACCACAGGCATACCAATGTAAAATAACTCAATCAACAGGTATGGCAACCCAAATGCAACTGGAAGGAAATCACATGCCCCCCCCCCGGACTTTTAGAAAGAAAAGACAACAACCAAGTCGTGTCTTTTTCAAAGGAGACGAATTTTGTAGAAAGAAAAACATGGAAATTGCAAGCGGCGGTGAGAAAATGAGAAATACTAGCGGCCAGCAAAGTGAAAATGAGCGGCAGTGAAAAATAAAAGCGAACATGAACACAGGAAACAAAGATTGGGTAAGCACATCGACGACAATTCCTCCATAAAAATAATGTGTAACTAGGAAGTTGTAGAAAACAACGGCAAGGGAAAGATAAAAAAGCCGTGCTGCACGTGCAATTTTTTTTTTGCTTATTAGATCTATTAGTCTTGATACACGCTTTAGTTTTTTTTGTTTACACGTATTATTAACAAGAGCTTCGCTTTTAGCCCTGGCTAAATCAATGGCTAAATCTACATAATAAGCTCAAATCTTTGGATGCTGTTATTAGTCTTTATGTGTTGCATCAAAGGAAAGACATATTTATAAAGCATTGATCATGCGATCTTGGCCATGGATTAAAAAAAAAAAGAAAAGAAAAAATAAACGAGATATTTTACCGGAAACGTAACGGAGACCAAAAAAAAAAGACTTATTTCCACAGGTGAGAACAAAACCAAACACATACTTTAAAGTATCGTTAAGGTGATAACTGAACTGATCTCAAACCAAGAGACACATAGTGTGAACCGCTACGAGACCATTATTTTACCCCACTTTTTATTAGTGTTCTGCTGTTTGACATTTCTGTTGGGCATGGGATATACAGAAGTTAGAAGCTTTAAACGAGCCCAGTACCAGTAATTTTATTTCAAGGTAATACAGCTCTGCTTACAAGCAGTTGATTGAATAGGTTTATTGTTGTTCATTTTGTTAATATTGCCAATTTATAAAACCTGATGCTTATGATGCGCTATGAAACTTATAACGTTAACATGAAGACTACTTGTAAACGACGAGACCACGGCTTCTATATGTCCAACAAACATACCGTGCTTCAGGCATTGTATGAAACATTATAAACACATTAAGTGAACTTCCGAAAAACTGGAATGCTAACAAGTTTTCAACAAAAACCTACAATTTCAATCCGTTTTAATCTTCTTCAAGATTGTCCATCCGTGCCTACTTTTGTGTTGGAATGTTATGATTACCTTCTTTTAATTTTTTACACGATTATGTTTATGTTTCATTCAATTTGGTGGCACTGGTTCCAATGATTAGAAGTTGATAAAATTCGTGGCACGCGATTCTCGCATAATCGCCACACTTATTAGTCATATTACCTACTCATCTGCTGGATAATTTGTTGCCCAGAATTAATTAAAGAATCTTCAAAACGTCTGAGGACTCAAACGAGCCTGTTACTTTGGGTTAGTAGCGAATATTTTAAACCTAGTTTTATCAATAGACTGTATTTTAGATATACTTTTACTTTTTAACTAATAATATTAAACATGTAAAAATATAGGTATATATATATATATATATATATATACTTGTACTGATTCAATTAATAAAAACTAAAGACTTAATGTTAGGATTGAGAGTCACTTTAAAACAGAATCCAGGAGGAAATTGAGCAATTTTAATTTTTAGTGGACAAAAACCTTGTACCAGAATAATTTAAAGAGTATTGCGTTCTTTTTTACATTTTTCAAGGGCTAAAGATGTAATTAGTCATCTGTAATAACACCAAAGAAAATTTCTGATCGGTCTTCGAGTTCATTGTGAAAAACATAGGTAGAATTCTGAAAATTTCATGTGTAAGATGTAATTTTGTGAAATTTGAAATTCATTTTTTCAGGCTCCATGATAAGAAACTTTCTTTGGTGTTATTACAGATAACTATTTACATCATCGTATCACCCCTTGAAAAATGTGAAAGAATGCAATTAATGCAATATGCTTAAAATTATTCCGGTACAAGAGTTTTGTCCACTGAAAATTAAAATTACTCAATTTCCTGGTGGATTCCGTCTTAATTTCTCGTTTCACTATAGCAGAAGATGCGACGGCTGGCTGCCCTGTGGCTGCAGCGTAGGCTAACCCAAAGCAGCTCTTTTGACGTCCGTACAACTCGCTGCCCGCAGCTTTGCTAGTCGTATACTCTCATAATTTTCTCGCAATCCTTCACAGATTTTCGAGCGAAAGAGAGACTGCTCGCAGTCAAGTTGAATATATGAGTTTGTAAACGTTTCAACTGGGAATGAGGTCATTTTCGTTATTGTTCACGATTGTTGACACATTAACGTGAGTCAATTTTTGCGTCACGCTATGCTCGCGACGCGACAGTCTTACTAACGGGCTTTAACTCCCGATTTCAAAAAAGTCGCGAAATTCGAGTAATAAGGTAGAATGTTGCTTTTGATCAACTTCTGTTATATTCCCTTTGTTTGAGCCATGAATGTTAAGTGGGTTCCTGTCTGTAGTTTAGTTAACGTGGATGTATTTTTGCACAGTACAGGGAGTCCTTTTGCTTTTGTTTATAGTCTGCCGTTTATTCGTCCTTGCCTCATGTAAAATATAACTCTTTATTCATATTTTACTCTTTTTTTCTTTTTTAATTTATGTTTTATTCCGGCTAACAAACTGACTGCTTTGCTTCTTTCAGTTTACCGGTTCACTGGCAAGACAATGGAAGAAAAAACTTTTTTTCGCCTCTTTTTTGTGTTGACTATTGCTGGGGTTTTCTTGGCCACTTCGTATGGAGCTTCAGAGCCAGAAAAAAGGGTATCACCATAATTGATTTTCTTTCGTTTTCAAGTGTTTGTTGCTTTTACCGCTAATAATTTTTACGTCTATAGTATCTCCTCGTGATGACCCTATTGTTATTCAGCATCATCTGTATTAACGTATACTCTGCATGGGCATTTCTCTTTTTATTTGTTGTAGGGTTTATGTCTTTTTGGGTGCAGGCTCAAAAGACTGGAAAGGCAAGTTAAGGTAATAAAAATATAGAATGAAGCCTGACCTAGATTAATTTGTAGAAAAGCGGAGGTTACTTCTTTGATCACGGTCCTTTAATTTGAACGGCATCATATAACAAATGAGAGAACTCAGCAAGATCTGAAATCGAAAGCGGGGAGATGAATACCTTGTTGCAACTGAGGGCAATTAGTCCTCAATTACTTCATTAATTGAAATGGAAAACCGTTTCAAATGTCTCTCAAACCATATGCACAGATAATAAAAGGCAATGATAACGATATTCATGATCAACTGTATTTTGCAGAGTTGCGGTCTTTCTATCATTAATTGGAGCATCAAATTGTTGTCTACTTTGAAAATGGAGAGTTTCAAAAGCAGTCCCGTCCTGGATTGCTTAATACCCAGTTCACCTATTGCAGAAATTATACTCGTCAAATACGGAGATCGTTTCTCGCTGAAAAAATTAAACTACTTTAATGAGGAAACGATGCGGAGATTAAAGACAGTTCTTTCTCAATTGACTTTTCCACTATTGTCCAGAATTGCATACTCAGTTTCTTACAATAAATATTTGGGTAAGAATACCCTCTCAGATAGGATATAGTCCGTCAACACTCTTCCTCTATATTTGCGTCAACTTTATCAAATGCGTTAGCGTAGCAGTTAAATCTGACCAGCATTTTGTGCAGCGAGTTGTATGGAGACGCGATTGACTTGCATATATATAATTGTAGATATGAGAGAGATATGAGGCTTATCTCCTGAAGTTACGCGGGAAAGCTCTATAGTAGGATTTCGAAGTTGCTTACATTTTTTTAAAAATGTGGTTTAAATATATGTCGATTTTACAGCTACAAGAAAAAAAAAGCATTTTCTTAAAGTTCCATCATTTTTTATTGAAGATGCCAAAAGTCTTAGAAATTGGTTACTAGTCGTTCCTGCTGAAAAACGCGATTCAAAAGCGTATTAATTTAAGCAATTAACACGCATTTAGGTTCAGGCCACCTTAATCCAGGGAATGAACACTTATCATGAATGAAGACTTGATTATCAGTGGTGCCATCCACGGTTAAAATGGGCGGCAACCGTTTGAGATTGGGAAATAGCATCGCCATATTACACTCTACCTAATCTTTTGATGTTTGGGGTAGTGAATTTGTAATGATGCAATAATTATTTCCCCTCAGTCTGGTAGACAGCAGTCCAATTAAAATTTTTAACGGTTTAAAACAAAAAACAACAACAACAACAAATGAATAAGCAAAACAAAACAAAACAAAAATGGTACGGTTGAAGTTGAACGGTAACGGTTCTAAAGGGTACAAGACTTCTAGAGGCGTTCACGCTGGATTGTTTGGTCAATAATTGTTAACGTAATATTGCTTTAAAATAGTTTAATACCTCGTTTCATCAACGCAAATACTCATAAAAACTGGCGATATGCTTTTCTTAAAATTGTTCAAATACAAACTTTTGTTTACATGTACATCCAAAAAGCGAACGCGCGCAATTTGTTTTGCTTTAAGGCTAGCAGCATCACTGCCCTCCTCCGGTGGTCGCATTTCCTCCCTCCCCAACAAGTCATCCCGCTAAAATATAAATCATTTCTCGTTTCTGTCTTCTTTCTGCAGGACCTGACCAAGAGAGTAGATGGCGCTAATGTTCAGTGTATCGCGAAGTTTACTAACTTCAATGAAGGCGCCTATAAAGCCCTTGTGTACTTGGACAGGCAAAATGTCGCTTGTCCCAAAGATTATTTCTTGGCCAGTTTCCGACTCAACAGGCAGAATAACCGTCAGTCTTCCAAAATTCGTTACTCATACCAATGCTGCAAGTTTGTGCTGTAAAATGAAGAAGCAAGTAATCGTCGAGCACATATTAGCGAAATGATGTGAAGTAAAATTAACGTTGAGCAATGTGATTTAACGAAGTAACTGCCGAGCTTAAGGGAGCAGTGTCAACTTATTCATTTTTTCTTTCTTTTTTTTTATGGGGCGGGGTTCTCTTATAACATAATTGAACGGATGGAAACGTCAAAATAATGGTTCGCTTTTAGCGGATGGCTAAGCTGGGATATATAGAAATGGATTGGAACTGTTAATTTTTGTAAGTCTTCTTGTGTATTTTACAGAACTGTCTCCTAAGGGGGCTGATTATAGTTAGTTCTTCCTTGGAGAAATTCCTTAACATTTTCTTCCCGGTTTTCTCAGAGCAATTTCCTGTTATATAAAAATAAGTTTTTCGTTAAACATTTGAGACCTGATAATCGCCGTGACAATGCCTCTGTAAGAAAACTAGATAATGAAAAGTTAGTTAGTTTAAAACTACATTCACATCAAATAGGCAATAAAGGTATCACCAGATGCAAGATGTTTGACATTTCTTGACATGCTATGCATTTTTCTAAAATAATAGATGCGATTTTCTTGCTAGCGCATAGTACCCTGTGTTTTCCAGGAATACCTGGTCCGCGTTTTCGACAATTCCTGACCTGCCAAACAGGCTCCAGCTCCCTTTAGAGACGTGATGTAGGGGATCTTATTATTCCATTATTATGTCATTTCCCCAAATAAGATAAAGTGTACGCGCAAAATTTGTGAGACCGTAATATAGCTGTTATACCCCCCCCCCCCCCCGGGGGGATACTCAACAAATATTTATACGGGGAGGGTCCGCCCCGAGGTCCAACCCTTTACCCTTTTATATACCATTTATAGCGAAATTTTAGCGATTTATTCGTAAACCTTCTATTGCCGATTGCAATTTTTAGTTAAAAAGACCCTTGTAAGGCTAGCCTGCATGGCAGGCGTTCGAGTGGGAAGGGGAAGGGAATTCGGGCGCGAGACCGCACGCCACGCGCTCTCGCGCGCCCAAATTCCCCCTTCCCCTTCCCCTTTTAACGCCTGCCACGCAGGTTGTTGTAAGGCAAGACTGATGACATTATTTAAACCCCCAAAAAGAATGCACATTCATAATTGACAAATTGACTACGTGTCAAGGTTAGCAAAACAAGCAGAATTTCTTGAAAATTCACTTACGCAAGCTAAAGAAGCGAAAACTAGCGAAATATTAGAGAGAGATTAAAAGTAGTTGAACCTGCCCCTCTTTACGGACATCTTGTTATTACGGACATATTTGTCCCTGGTAAAAGCCAGGTTTATGTCCTCTTTATTTCTTTAGATTTTTTTCTCTAATTCAAGGAGTTTTTTGGCGCCTTAACAAAATGACCCGCTTAATACGAATACTTTCTATGATCCCTTCCAGGCTCTCCCTAGTCTCTTCAATGTCCGTATATATAGTACCACCTTAACGGGGTTTGACTGAATTTTGCAACTGCTTTGTATAACCTGTCGCTAAAAACTAAGATCAGTTGCCACAGGTTTGTTTTGGCGTTTGCAATTTTAAAGTAAAACAAAGGGGCTCTCTCCTTCATCAATGTTATCTAGGACTTCAATAATGGCCGGGTTTTAGCTTTTTTACCATATCTACCCAGCAGACCCAATATGCTTATGTATCTTTGTATCGAAATTCTGAGTTTGTAAGAACAATGTATCAGTATCTTAATGGCCATCCTCAGAGACCCAGGGGCAGATAGTGGGGGCAAGAGAAAGTCTTTCTCTTGCCCCCACTATTTGCCCCTGGGTCTCCGAGGATGCTTAATGGTATGAGTCGAAGACGTCAACGTGACGAAGGCTGCATGTTTATCCGCAGTTCAAAGAATGAGTCATTTTTTCCATGTATGTATTTAAACAGAGTTTTATTAGCTGTCAGCTTTGTCATATCTTGGTCAATATCTAGTTATTGCTTGTTGTATATCTTCAAGAATTTTAGCCGTTTTCTTTTGTCCTGACGCGCAGTCAATTTGCCAACTGATGTACATGTATGTGCACAGAAGGAAGCGATTGCATTATTTCACGGGACGTAAGTAATACCATCGGTCTTCCCTTTACCTATAAGGAAAGTTTGGGAAGAGACACATCTGTCGCCGCCGAGAGATTTAAGGACAAAGACAAGAGACCTGTTTTATGACCCCAATTCATTTTGTTTTGCACATAGAATTATATATGTCATTTTGTCAAGCTAACATTACGGGAATGTTTCGGTATAATTAACCCTTTTAAAGGCTCAGGGTCGGCCAGTGGGGGTTGTGGAGTACCAAAATACCCGAAATATATCTTAGGCCTAGCTTTTAGCACTCCAACACTTGTGATGTAACGAGCCATGTTTGGGGGTACGAGACTGCAATCAATTTTAATCTAAACAAACTATTCCTTTTTAGTTTCCTCTCAATTACTGCTGGTTTCAGCTGATAATGGCTGTTCTGAGAGAAATGATAGTAGGTTGATGCAGTCACCTTTCTCCTTCTCATCGGGGCCTACTAGCCTGTGTTCAGACGCACCCTCCCCTAAAAAAGAAGCAGAGAGAGAGAGAGAGAGACGTTTTTGAAAAGTGGGGGGCTGCTGTATACAGGCTCATATCCTAAGCCCGGCTACTGGAAATGGCTTCTACCTACTTAGTGTAATAACAATGTCTTCTGACGAAAGCAAGGATGCATTAAAAGTTTATGCCTGTAATTGTGCCAGTCATCCCATTAATCTTTGGAAAACGGCGAGTTCAGTTGAGACAGAAAAAAATGGATCCCAAGGCCCTGACTAAGCCATTTGGTTATAACAGGGTTAACTGTCATCATCTTCCACCAGTTTGCCTAGATAGAATGTACTTGCTGGTACATCTGTGGGTATACGTCTTCGAGGAAATGCTCCTTATGTTCCTTTTGGATGTATGATACTTTATATGCCAGAACTTTCGCTTTCTTTGTGATAAGCATCACCCATAATGAGTTAATGGTGGCCTACGAGAATCGAACCACTGGGATCCTTTTCCTAAAAGCGGTCCGAACACACCTACACTTTTGAGAAGAATTCATTGCCTGCAATCTGTAATCAGTATAGGATATGTATAGTTTCATCTCGTCAGGAAAAGTTATCCTACTCTGAGTAGTGTAATACATACAGCGAACATAGAGATGAAAACTAGGCCTAAAGCAGTCGGTTGCAGGGAGATAAAAATATTCTAAAAAAATTTAGGAGCCGATTAATCGGTTCCTGAAAAATTCTAAAACCGTCATCCAAAAAGGTGATTGCAGTCGATTGCAAGAGGTTCCAAGTGTATTGATTTGACTGGGAAAATTTTGGTTTTATCGATAAATAATCGCGATTCTAATATTTATATTTTATATGTTGAAAAGTTTAATATTGAATTTGTTTGATACTGAAACTGTATGATATTTATTATAATACAGGATACACTGTATGTTGCAGGTAGACTGACTGCCAGTGAAAACCATACTTTGTGGTTCTTAATTTTTGTTAAAAGTACCGGTGGCAGCGTTGCTGTTTATGTCATTGACAGTTAAAGTTTTAACACTTACTATTACGTGTGAATGCACTTTTTCATTGTATTATAGAATTCTTATTCAAGGCGGTAAGACCCATCCTCTAATTTTTATTTTGGGCACAAATAATTTTATAGAATATTTACAAAGCTACCAAATTCTCATATTTATTTATTACAAATTTTATTTTATTATTTTTATTCAGTAATACAGTATACAGCGTTGTAGGTACACTAGCTGCAATTTAAAACAAAAACAAGGTTCTAATTGTCTCCCGTTTCAATAAGAAGAAAAGTGATTAATGTTTATTCATATTGTGCCTGGTAATATTGTTGATTTCTGAAACTCAGACTCTCTGAAAGAAGCTCAGACTTTCTGAAAAAGTCACAATTGGACCTTCCTTCAGCATGAATTTTTTTCTTTACCTTCTTCTTTGCATGAATTTTTAATTCTTTCTTGATATTTTCCCTTGCATGATTTTTTTTTTGGTTTTTTCCCCACCCCCCTTTTCTAATGGTCCGTCCCTTAGGCTCTTTGGCTTATTATTCGCTTTTCGCTAAGCAAAATTCCATCGTCAGGCTTCGATAGCTCTTTCACCCTCCTGTCGATCGCATCTTTTCCATCAAATAAAGTAAACGAGCACAGTTTGTCCAAATATACAACAATGATCCTCGCTCAATTATATTCAACGTCCTTTTTACAACTCCAAGTCCATTTCTTGCCGATGATATTGTCAGTGTTCTTTAGAATATTTCCATTTATACAAAACCCATTCTTCGGCTAGGCTGGCTACTCTGTGATGTGTCAAGAAAAAATGTACGCCTTACTAGTACCCTCTAGAATATGCCAAACATATGCGTAAAAGGCACTTGGAACAAAAGTAATACTAAGTAAGGGAGGTAAGGGTAAAGTGTTTAATCTGACTTTAATGAATAAATTAATGAGAATCGAGTGAGTGGGCGAGTGAGTGAGTGATCGAGTGCCATTCGAGTGCCTCCAAAAGCCCATGGCATGAATACGTCAGCCATGAACTAAACATGAGTTTATCCCATATAGTCATCTCATATTTTTTTGGTGTTCTGTATTGCATGTTTTTTTTGTCGGTTAATATTTAATACTCTCCAGATGTACCTATATTGAAAAAAAAAATTACCACATAACTATCTCATCTTCTATTTTAGTTGCAATTATCAGTTAACACAAATTCGTGCCGTCTGCGTTCGGTCTATTTAATAATCACTCTCAATTGGCGGTCTTGTTTAATCACCCGTTAACTGAACATGAGCACGTATTCTTAAAAACAGATAAATAAATGAAAAAAAATATCGCGTGGTTTGAGCCTAAACTAAAATGTAAACCTGGTAAACCACTGAAATAAATAGTAGAAGAGCTTATTGCAAAAGAAAAAAATCCTTAGTTCGCGAAAAAAGCTACAAATTTCTGGATAACCGCTCCATGATATTCGGAATCTTTCTACACGGACCTTCTTACGATTTTCGGAGGTTGTGTTTTTCACATTTTATACATTTATAACCAAAATTTTGGGAAAAAGTATTATAGTTAAATTGCCTTTCGAGTCAGACTTTCTTGTCGCCTTATGCTGTCAGTCTTTAAAAATTTGCAACGAGCGGCGGTACGTCCGTGAACAGATTCAATTTTCAAATAAACGCTTCCGATTGAACTGCAATATAGGTAAATAAAATCGCATATCTTGACCTGTCTCAGGACTTTAAGATATCGCATGGATGATGAACTAGCAGGATAAATATTTCTTTTGTCGCAGAGTATGTAATGGACGTTATGTAATAGACTACTCATGCTGCTTCTCTCTGCAAAAAAGCAACATGTATAAAGAAAAAAAAGATCGAGCGAAAACATAAGCTGAGGATCTTTCGAGATCGAGAGACTGGTTTGGCTGCGGAGATTTTCTAAAGTAACTTCTCCCTTCCCCCACCCCCTTCAATTTTTTTTGCCCTCGCTCCAACTTTCGCGAAACTGACTCGTTTGCTACGCAGGCTACTCCACGTACGGCCACTTTTTTTGGGCGGACAGTCCATACATGGACTCTTCTTTAAACCTCTATACAACGGCCACTTTCTGTGGGACTTTGTAGCCGTTGTGGGGGAGGGTCACCGGCATCTCCCTCCCCTTCCCTCTCTCTAAGTATTGTCAAACACGTGATTTCCTTTCCCAATATTCCCAGAACGAGAGGAAGGCAGCGCCAGTTTCCCTCTTCTTCGTCAAACAGAATATTGATCATGCGACAAAATTTATACGGAAATGCGACAATTGCTACCTCAATATACGCACCGATCTTCATTTGCAAATCAGCAGGTTAACTGTGCTGAAACGATGCATCGAGGACAGAATTTCTCTCCGTTGCAACCTTTCCTTTAGCGAAGTTCACTCTAAGTAATCGTATAAAACTACCGGTTTCTGTACTCAGCTGAACGAGACAACATCTCTACCAAAGTAAGTGCAATCGTTATAGTCTGAGTCTTTGCTCCCAAAATGAACTGTGAAAAGCGTTAATGGTTTTATTACTCGTAATCGACTTACAATTACTCTTTCCGTGATCTAGATAGAACCTAAACTGCTTTGTTTTTAATTTGTGTTACCAAAATTGCTCAACGCCCAGTCAGTCTTTTTATCAACATGTATTAAAAGGAAATGTTTTGCTTAATATTCGTCATGAGGGTCTAGTTTGTGCATAGGCATGTCTTTATTGAGCTTCGTTCGGCTCCATTCTGTGGCGTTGTGCGTTGTTTGTGTTATAAAGCCTGAATTGTTTCACAGTGCAACTGTGAAATGATTTCATTTGTTAACTGCGATTGGTTCTCCTCAGCAAGATAATATAATATTGATTTTCTGTAGTTCTGTTATCTAGTCACTTGTTGATATCGACTGACTCCAGAGCTGTCGTAATAGCTGTGAATAATGGCAATTTTGTTTCGTTGAACTGTCATTTACTACATGTAAGCTTAATTCACTGTTTAAATACACACTTGAGTAACAATAATAGTTAATTGCTCCTGCATGTGACTCCAGTTAACTTTTAAATTTGAATCTGGTTTGAATAATTTAATATTTTTGTCTATTTTTAGAGGAACACAAACAAAGGCAATTTTCAGTCGGCATATATTTTTTTTCTTTCGGTCAGTTTCACCAGTTTGCCTTGTTTCCTTGCATTGCCTAGTAAGTGTCAGTACTGTGTCTCTATGGGTGAAATCTGAATATTTAATAATTGTATTATTGTTCCACCACAAAAAAAATCCCTCTTAATTGTATTTATGTATAGAGGCAAACTTCTTCTCAGTTTACTTCTTGCACCATTCCATTTCTATAGGAATCACTACAAACGCAATCAATATATCTTTTTAGGATTTCAGGGTCGTAATATAAACGCTTCCTAATTTGTTATGAAACTTAACATTAGTGAAAACTAATTGTAAACGACGAAACCAGAGTTGATTTGGTTAACAAGTATACGCCCCAGACATTGAATCAAACGTTGCAAACAGCAAAAGTGATCTTTGTTAGGCTAGAAAGTTTTCAAAAACAAACAATTTCAACACTTTTTAATCTTCTTTGAGATTATCCATCCTGCCTACTTTTGTTTTTGCTGCGTTATGAGTACCTTTTTTTAAATTATTTTTTGCTCGATTATATTTATGTTTGACTCAATTTGTTGGCAGTTTCTACGGTTAGAATTTTGATAAAATACGTTGCACAGCCCCTTTGATCTCGCGATTTGATGGTTCGCATAATCGAGAATAGGATTGCGAGTCACTTGTTAACTAATGTCTCGTTTTTGAGCAGAAGATGCGTGTGCTGGCATAAGCGCAGGCTCACTCAGGGCAGCCTATCTTGAAGTCCGAACCACTTGGTACTACTCGCATACTCTCATAATTTTATCCCACTCTTTTACAGATTTTCGAGCAAAAGAGAGACTGCTCGCAGTCGCTTGAATATATGAATTCGTAAACGTTTTAATTGGTATAAATTGAACTCATTTTCTTTATTGTTCATGATTGGTGACACATTAATGTGAGTCAATTTTCCTGTTATGTTGTGTTCGCGATAGCCGTATTTTCCGGATTATACCTGAATTTTGCGATTTCAAAAAAATTGCTAAATGTATCTAATAATTTTAAAAGGTTGTTGTTGATCTTCTGTATTGGTCCATTCATTTGAGCCTTAAAGCTTGAGTGGGTTACTGTCTGGAATGTAATTAACCATTATTACCATACCGTTATCACATATCTTGCTAATCGAACTCGTGCTTTAGTCGGTACACAGTTTGAGGAAGGCTGTTTTCCATACCATTAACTAAAATCATCCATCAACCCAGATAATGACCTGTCACTGAGGCATTAATCAAATCTAATTTGGTTGGAGCCATATAGTGTAACTGGTAGAGCATTTTTTATTTCAAATCCTAGAGAAGATCTTTCAAAAACTTAATTCCTTGGTTGGTTCACAACTTTCCAAAGAAAAAACAAATAATTCAGTTCTTTCTGTATCAAAATCCCCGATATGCAATTACTGTGTATGTTATCAAATCATACTGCAGTTAAAGTACAGAACCTCCCTCCCCAGTTTGATTTGTTCGACATTGCAGCACACTGGACCAAGTGCGCTGGAGTACTTCGCCCCATTTAAAGGAATTTAGATTCCGGAATCAGGGAAATTTTTGCTTGCGGAATCCGCAACCATGGTCTTTAGAATCAAGAATATAGCCAGCTCAAATTCGAATCTAGTCGCGATGGAATCCAGAATTCATGTTCTTAGTGACAAATACTTAAAGACTGTCTTGGATTCCCTTACATTGGGCAAGGTACTAAAGCAAAGCCGTCTTTCCTTAAGTGAACACTTCTGTGTCCTTGTTTTCGATAGAATTTATAATTTGCATCTATAGAATATGTTTCTTTTTAAATCAGTTCCTTCGTGCAGTTTGCAAACCCAAACGTCATTCTCAGCAGCTGGGCACAAAACCTTATATAAAAACAGTAACAGAATATAATATACAACACCTTATATATTCACTGCACCAAAATTACCCTATTTTAATTGCTGTGTCACTAAATAACGCAATTTAATTAAAATAGCTCATTACTAAAAGTCCTTCTTACGAACGCCTTCTTGAACACTTAAAAATTATGTAAAAAGTTTTTGTTGTCTTTTGTGTATGACTTAAAGAAGGCTTTCGTAAGATACTTACAGAAGGCTTGTGTAAGAGTGCTTACAGAACGCGTAAGAGTGCTTACACAAGCCTTGTGTAAGATACTTACAGAGCGCGTAAGAAGGCTTACAGAAGGCTTGTGTAAGACTCTTTATACAAGGCTTGAGTAAGTATCTAACACAAGGCTTGTATAAAGAGTCCTTACAGAAGACTTGTGTAAGGTTGCTTACACAAGGCTTGTGTAAGAGTCTTGCTTACACAAGGCTTGTGTAAGATGCTTACAGAAGGCTTGTGTAAGATGCTTACAGAAGGCTTTTGTAAGAGTCCTTACAGAAGGCTTGTGTAAGATACTTACAGAGGGCTTGTGTAAGATACTTACAGAAGGCTTGTGTAAGAGTGCTTACACAAGGCTTGTGTAAGATACTTACAGAAGGCTTGTGTAAGAGTGCTTACACAAGGCTTGTGTAAGATACTTACAGAAGGCTTGTGTAAGAGTGCTTACACAAGGCTTGTGTAAGATACTTACAGAGGGCTTGTGTAAGAGTCTGACAGAACGCCGAAGAAGGCTTACAGAAGGCTTGTGTAAGATGCTTACAGAAGGCTTGTGTAAGAGTCCTTACAGAAGGCTTGTGTAAGATACTTACAGAACGCGTAAGAAAGCTTACACAAGGCTTGTGTAAGATACTTACAGAGGGCTTGTGTAAGAGTCTGACAGAACGCCGAAGAAGGCTTACAGAAGGCTCGTGTGAGAGTCTTTACACAAGGCTTGCTACAGAAGGTTTATTTGAGATACTTACCGAAGGCTTGTATAAGAGTCATTACTGATGGTTTGTGTAAGAAAGGCTTGTGAATCGCTTAGCGTATTCTCTAAAGACTTGTGTAAGACTCGTTATACCATGTACAAACGCCTTTGGTATCCATCTTTAAAACCGTTTTTCTACGCCATTAAAGTCATTGGTATTGGGGTTTTTTGTGATTGTAGTGATAAATGCCACTTGCAGAGCAAGGAGCTGTTGGCGATGATTTGTCAACGATCATTGTTAGCTCCGTCTGAAAGAGTCTTTCATTTCTTCCTTGTCTTTTTTGAGAACCTCCCAAGATAACGATGATTTAGTCGTTTTTAATCATCCCATGCTACCCACAACATTAATGATACGTTTATCTGAGTTTATCTACGAGACGTTATTTTTAAAACTTTAAAACGCCCTTATTTTACTGCCTTACCATGTATCAATAATCTTGAGACTCAAAGGTCTCCTAAAACGACGGTTAACCTCGAGAAGGGGGAAGAAGGAGGGGACTCTGAATAATTCAGGTCTTTTAATATTGTGCATTTTTATTCAAGCACATAATAAAGTGTGAAAACTGCCAAAAAAAAAAAAAGGAAAAAGTTAACACACCATACTAGAGGAACTAGATTTATAATTTTCTCTTTTTTTTTAAAATCAGTTAAGTATAATTTTTGGTTTTCAGTAATTAAAAGAATATAAAGGGACGCCTCGCTTTTAGCCTTAGCTAAATCTAAATATTAGACATTGTCCGCGAAGTAATGGCCATTTGTAAGTTAGAGACGTTTAGTTTGTCAATGCTATGTTCAGTATTAATTGTTTGATATTGTTTTTTAATATGTATTTTTTTACTTAGTTAACATACGTCACTCCGTTAACACAGACACTGTCTATGGTCCCCTCAGTGTCCTTACCGGTAACGAGGTTCGACTGTAGCTGCATTTCGAAACGAGAGAGAAAGCAAAAAATTTGCTGTTTTTTACGTTTCCCATTTGACCTTGAACACTGAATTTTATGAACCGTAGGAATAACGGTAACCAAAATACAGGCAAGTGGTCAAGTATCTCAGTGCAAGGCCATACCTTTTGTCCCGTTGCTGCTACATGTAGGAGTCATATAAAGTTACCTTTATCGACAGACAGTGTTAACTATAAAACATTGATTCGCAATAATGTTTGTTGCTAAAAAGATTTGTCCCAGCCGAAGAGCAAAGCCGGGTACGAAAAACAAACAAGTACGAGACGACTCGTTGGTACGCAGTTTCAAATTTTCTAGCTCAGGATCGTTCATTAATTTAGTATTGTTTTTGTCACCCCAAATGATGTTATTGTAGTCATGTAGAGGAAGAATTAGAGGATGAAAAAGTGAGTGTGTAATGGTACAAAATGTTTGATTTTTCGAAGAAGTCCAAGTCGCCGGTTTGTCTTGCTCATGAAATATTTCTAATGTGATTACCCCAGGACAGATCTTTACTGAGTATTACACCTAAGTATTGGAAAGAGACAGCGCGCTTTGTCAATGGAGCTTTCGTTGATTTGGATAGAGGATCCAAGATCCTTAGCTATCCTTGTTCAGATAGGTTTCTACGTCTTCAGCCTGGGTTGTTTTGGCAGAATATAGTAAATTAACATGTCATCATTTTCTTACCCGTTTTTTCCAGTGGAGATTAAATATTGCCTCTTTTAGTTCAACGAATGGTTCTGACTTCCTCACCTGTTGGAGCACAAATAGCAAAGACGATGCTTTCTTCCCCTTTTAACTCGTCTATCGGAATTAAGTTGACCAATGAGCGCTTTTCAGCACCAAGGAAGTCACGGTCTTGCACATTCTCCATCGGCTACGTGCACGTTTGTCACTACTGCGCTTTGATTGTTGGCCTCGTTTGACCAGCCTAAATCGTCCATCACGAATTCTTCTTGCCTCGCTGAAAATGCTACCATGTTATTTCTGTTATCTAAGTAAGCCTACACTCTCCGTGACGAGGTTTTAAATCAAAATTCGCACTGAAAGTGCGTTTATTTCAGATGTAATATTTGTAAATGGCCGGGACACAAACGTTTGGAAGTTGGGTTGAGACGTCACGTACAAGACTCAAAAGAGGAAAACAAACCTTCACTTAATCCATCCACACGTACCTCGAAGGGTAGAGTTTAGGGAGCTTCAGCAACAACGACGCTCGCAGAACCACTTCCGTGTCAGCAAATTTTAACGGTCACAGACAACTTTGAGATGTAACTTGTGGAGGGGGGCCGAGATCTTTCAAACCATACCCAGTTGAACGCGATTCAGTCAAACAGGCCAGAGAAAAACAACTGAAAAATCTTGTATCTTTTACCAGAACATTTCAATGAAAATCCTCTTCACAACTAACCTGAGATCAGGCTCTATTTTCGTTTCGCTTTGAAAACTACATTCCGGCGGGCAAGACGAAACGAAAGGAGAGCCTGGGCGCTTTCCATTCAACAAAAATTCCGGAAATTTCGCGTGCTCAATGGAACGGTACATTCCGGTTGCACAGACCCGACCCAAGCCACCGCGCGATTTGTTATTGTGGCTTCGCAGCACACTCATCACTACGCTCTAAAATTGAAAAGTAAATACTGTTTACATCCTAAAGAACACTCGACTGTGGAAAAGGGGCGGTGGAAAACTAAAGGAGGAGGAATCCTATTTCGTGTAGAAAGCCTATGAGTGCAAGTGAAGGTAAAAAATTCTTGTGAATTGAAGCGATACGTTTCTCAGAATATTCGAACGATTCGAAGCAATTCTTGGAACTATACGGTAAATAAATTCGGTGTTTTGGGCAATTTGTATTCAGCCAGGCTTTGTTGTATTCATTTCAGCTTAATTGATAAATTACTTTAGTTAAATATCGTCTTTATGTTTTCCACCGCCCCTTTTCCACAGTCGAGTGTTCTTTAGGATGTAAACAGTATTTACTTTTCAATTTTAGAGCGTAGTGATGAGTGTGCTGCGAAGCCACAATAACAAATCGCGCGGTGGCTTGGGTCGGGTCTGTGCAACCGGAATGTACCGTTCCATTGAGCACGCGAAATTTCCGAAATTTCAAACCGGAATTTTTGTTGAATGGAAAGCGCCCAGGCTCTCCTTTCGTTTCGTCTTGCCCGCCGGAATGTAGTTTTCAAAGCGAAACGAAAATAGAGCCTGATCTCAGGTTAGTTGTGAAGAGGATTTTCATTGAAATGTTCTGGTAAAAGATACAAGATTTTTCAGTTGTTTTTCTCTGGCCTGTTTGACTGAATCGCGTTCAACTGGGTATGGTTTGAAAGATCTCGGCCCCCCTCCACAAGTTACATCTCAAAGTTGTCTGTGACCGTTAAAATTTGCTGACACGGAAGTGGTTCTGCGAGCGTCGTTGTTGCTGAAGCTCCCTAAACTCTACCCTTCGAGGTACGTGTGGATGGATTAAGTGAAGGTTTGTTTTCCTCTTTTGAGTCTTGTACGTGACGTCTCAACCCAACTTCCAAACGTTTGTGTCCCGGCCATTTACAAATATTACATCTGAAATAAACGCACTTTCAGTGCGAATTTTGATTTAAAACCTCGTCACGGAGAGTGTAGGCTTACTTAGATAACAGAAATAACATGGTAGCATTTTCAGCGAGGCAAGAAGAATTCGTGATGGACGATTTAGGCTGGTCAAACGAGGCCAACAATCAAAGCGCAGTAGTGACAAACGTGCACGTAGCCGATGGAGAATGTGCAAGACCGTGACTTCCTTGGTGCTGAAAAGCGCTCATTGGTCAACTTAATTCCGATAGACGAGTTAAAAGGGGAAGAAAGCATCGTCTTTGCTATTTGTGCTCCAACAGGTGAGGAAGTCAGAACCATTCGTTGAACTAAAAGAGGCAATATTTAATCTCCACTGGAAAAAACGGGTAAGAAAATGATGACATGTTAATTTACTATATTCTGCCAAAACAACCCAGGCTGAAGACGTAGAAACCTATCTGAACAAGGATAGCTAAGGATCTTGGATCCTCTATCCAAATCAACGAAAGCTCCATTGACAAAGCGCGCTGTCTCTTTCCAATACTTAGGTGTAATACTCAGTAAAGATCTGTCCTGGGGTAATCACATTAGAAATATTTCATGAGCAAGACAAACCGGCGACTTGGACTTCTTCGAAAAATCAAACATTTTGTACCATTACACACTCACTTTTTCATCCTCTAATTCTTCCTCTACATGACTACAATAACATCATTTGGGGTGACAAAAACAATACTAAATTAATGAACGATCCTGAGCTAGAAAATTTGAAACTGCGTACCAACGAGTCGTCTCGTACTTGTTTGTTTTTCGTACCCGGCTTTGCTCTTCGGCTGGGACAAATCTTTTTAGCAACAAACATTATTGCGAATCAATGTTTTATAGTTAACACTGTCTGTCGATAAAGGTAACTTTATATGACTCCTACATGTAGCAGCAACGGGACAAAAGGTATGGCCTTGCACTGAGATACTTGACCACTTGCCTGTATTTTGGTTACCGTTATTCCTACGGTTCATAAAATTCAGTGTTCAAGGTCAAATGGGAAACGTAAAAAACAGCAAATTTTTTGCTTTCTCTCTCGTTTCGAAATGCAGCTACAGTCGAACCTCGTTACCGGTAAGGACACTGAGGGGACCATAGACAGTGTCTGTGTTAACGGAGTGACGTATGTTAACTAAGTAAAAAAATACATATTAAAAAACAATATCAAACAATTAATACTGAACATAGCATTGACAAACTAAACGTCTCTAACTTACAAATGGCCATTACTTCGCGGACAATGTCTAATATTTAGATTTAGCTAAGGCTAAAAGCGAGGCGTCCCTTTATATTCTTTTAATTACTGAAAACCAAAAATTATAATTAACTGATTTTAAAAAAAAGGAGAAAATTATAAATCTAGTTCCTCTAGTATGGTGTGTTAACTTTTTCCTTTTTTTTTTTGGCAGTTTTCACACTTTATTATGTGCTTGAATAAAAATGCGCAATATTAAAAGACCTGAATTATTCAGAGTCCCCTCTTTCTTCCCCCTTCTCGAGGTTAACCGTCGTTTTAGGAGACCTTTGAGTCTCAAGATTATTGATACATGGTAAGGCAGTAAAATAAGGGCGTTTTAAAGTTTTAAAAATAACGTCTCGTAGATAAACTCAGATAAACGTATCATTAACGTTGTGGGTAGCATGGGATGATTAAAAACGACTAAATCATCGTTATCTTGGGAGGTTCTCAAAAAAGACAAGGAAGAAATGAAAGACTCTTTCAGACGGAGCTAACAATGATCGTTGACAAATCATCGCCAACAGCTCCTTGCTCTGCAAGTGGCATTTATCACTACAATCACAAAAAACCCCAATACCAATGACTTTAATGGCGTAGAAAAACGGTTTTAAAGATGGATACCAAAGGCGTTTGTACATGGTATAACGAGTCTTACACAAGTCTTTAGAGAATACGCTAAGCGATTCACAAGCCTTTCTTACACAAACCATCAGTAATGACTCTTATACAAGCCTTCGGTAAGTATCTCAAATAAGCCTTCTGTAGCAAGCCTTGTGTAAAGACTCTCACACGAGCCTTCCGTAAGCCTTCTTCGGCGTTCTGTCAGACTCTTACACAAGCCCTCTGTAAGTATCTTACACAAGCCTTGTGTAAGCTTTCTTACGCGTTCTGTAAGTATCTTACACAAGCCTTCTGTAAGGACTCTTACACAAGCCTTCTGTGAGCATCTTACACAAGCCTTCTGTAAGCATCTTACACAAGCCTTCTGTAAGCATCTTACACAAGCCTTCTGTAAGCCTTCTTCGGCGTTCTGTCAGACTCTTACACAAGCCCTCTGTAAGTATCTTACACAAGCCTTGTGTAAGCACTCTTACACAAGCCTTCTGTAAGTATCTTACACAAGCCTTGTGTAAGCACTCTTACACAAGCCCTCTGTAAGTATCTTACACAAGCCTTGTGTAAGCACTCTTACACAAGCCTTCTGTAAGTATCTTACACAAGCCCTCTGTAAGTATCTTACACAAGCCTTCTGTAAGGACTCTTACAAAAGCCTTCTGTAAGCATCTTACACAAGCCTTCTGTAAGCATCGTACACAAGCCTTGTGTAAGCAAGACTCTTACACAAGCCTTGTGTAAGCAACCTTACACAAGTCTTCTGTAAGGACTCTTTATACAAGCCTTGTGTTAGATACTTACTCAAGCCTTGTATAAAGAGTCTTACACAAGCCTTCTGTAAGCCTTCTTACGCGCTCTGTAAGTATCTTACACAAGGCTTGTGTAAGCACTCTTACGCGTTCTGTAAGCACTCTTACACAAGCCTTCTGTAAGTATCTTACGAAAGCCTTCTTTAAGTCATACACAAAAGACAACAAAAACTTTTTACATAATTTTTAAGTGTTCAAGAAGGCGTTCGTAAGAAGGACTTTTAGTAATGAGCTATTTTAATTAAATTGCGTTATTTAGTGACACAGCAACTAAAATAGGGTAATTTTGGTGCAGTGAATATATAAGGTGTTGTATATTATATTGTTACTGTTTTTATATAAGGTTTTGTGCCCAGCTGCTGAGAATGATCCGAGAAAAGAATGGGAAATGGGAAGGTGATAAAATCAAAATATTAAGAACAAATGACCTTATCAACTGCAGTTGATAAAACAAAACATAACTTGATGGGTATAATCGAGACAGACTCTTTAATCTGCAGATTAATAATTCTGCAAATTGTAATAATCTAATTTAGGCGCAAACGAGATAATGAAATAAGACGAAAGACCCGAGACGTGCGACTACTACTATGCCGAATTGTTAAGAGGCAAATAATAAACTGACCTCTATTTTCCGGTCTGCACATCAGTATTCAAAATATTTACGGTCTGATTTGTGGGAAGTTTCTCTATTATTTGCTCGCTTTTGAGTTGTGGTGTGGTTATTCCTATTTAAGAGCCTAATTCTTTTTTAATACGTCATTTGGTGATCGCACCTGTCCGCAACACTAAGAAAGCATCGATTTTAAAGACAAGTGAAAGAGCTATTTTTTATGTTCCCTTCGACTTCCAGAAAGGTGTTGACGCCATGACAGTCTGAGGAAGTCTGTTTTCTACACCACTAGCTAAAATCATCCACCAGCTAACAAGTTAATGACCTGTCACTAAGGCATCGAGCAAATCTAATTTGGATGGAGCCACATAGTGTAATTTGCATTTTTCATTTCGAAAGAAGAGCGTTAAATTAAACACTTATTAACAATCAATGACCTTATCAACTGTGTTGATAAAACAAAACATACTATGGGTATAATCGAGACAGTCACTTTAGTCTGCACCTTATTGTTATACAAATTTGTATAATCTAATTCAGGCATAAAAGACTGAGATAATGAAATAAGACAAAAGACCAGAGACAACTGAGCCGAATTGTTAAGAGATAAATGAACCGAATTTTATTTTCGTTTGCACATCACTGTTAAAAATATTTATTTTCTGCACAGTGAAGGCAATTGTTGTTCTTTTATCCTTAGTTTGCTGTTAATTCATGTTCGTCTATGCCTCCTGTAAAATACGGGTCTTGTTTTATTTTGTGTTCTTTTTTTTCCCGCAAACAAAGCGATTTCTATTGCTTCTTTCAGTTTACCGATTCACGTTTCAGTGACTGAGCAAGAGCAGGAAAATGCTTCGCGTCTTTTTTTTGTTGACCATTGCTGGGGTTTTCTTGGCCACTTCGTTTGGAGCTTCGCTGCCAGTAAAAAAGGTATCATCTTGATTGATTTTCTGTTGTTTTCAAGTTTTTATTGCTTTTAATAATTGTTACGACTAGAGTATCTCCTTGCGATAAGAGACATTTACGAACGCCTTTTAGACATGTATGGTTTGATCTCTTGAAAGCGTCCGTGTTGACGTCTGGTAACCAACCAAGATATTTCTTTGGTTGTTGTAATTTAGTTGCCAAATTTCTTCGTTTATTTTCTATTTTGGCGGTAGGGATGGGTTAGATTGAGGTAGAGGAGGATAATTTTGTGCAATATTTTACAGCGGCTAAGTGCGTGTTTCACAGAATTCTGAAATACAGTGAGTAGCATTCTAAGTCCCAAACCTCAACTGGCTTATCGAAATACCGGAGTTTGTCGAATAATCAAGCTCTCTGGAGAGCGCTGGCGGCGGGGCAGAAGAAGGAAGGAAAGCTTGCAACTACATCTGTGGAATTTGAATACCATCTCCAATCGCCCTTGGGCTCCCCGTCGACTGAGCTATCGAATTTTGCCAATCAGTGCGAAGTGGAAACGAGCGCGAATGTTAAAAAACATTGAAAAACGCGTGCGAAGGGTAATGACGTCATTACTAATGTCGTCTCCGCCAATCAGCATTTCCTTCGACAAAATTTCGCCTCGACTTTTTCGATGCAGACATTAAAATTCCAGGGACGTAGCTGCATGCTCTCCTTTATCTTTCCGCCCCGCCTGCAGAGCGGGCTGGGGGTCAGCTCAATTAGTGACGTCATATTTGCCCATCCACCAAGGACGACTGGAGACAAGGCTGAGTATTAAAGGAGACCCGACAATGAAGCCTCTAAGTGAGACCTCAGCCCAAGGACAAAACGTTGAGCACTCTTGAATGAAATTATGCATCAAAAGTTTTCATCGGTTGTCTCTCCTTGTATTACGGAAGGGGTCAGATTGTCGTTTATTGTGTTCAGCTGTTAGTTTTAGTATTCCAGACGGTTCTTTTACACCTCACCATATCAATCTTAGATGTAATATATCAAGCACCGACAGACACTGAGAGTGAGCAGCTTGGAAAAACGATGCGCGGACGACTTTTTTTGAACAACTTCGAGGTGTTTGGAAATTAAATGAAACACTTTGCGATTGTTTTTTATATTCTTTTCAATTTTTGTAGAAATTCAAAAACGAAACGTTCACCAAATTTTATGGTAACTAATATGAATTTTCCAAACCTCCTTCACGGTGTTCGGATGCTAGTCTTTGTTTTCTCTTCATGTTAATGAGTATTAAAAAGGTTATATTCACTCTGTCACCCCTCCCCCCTTAAGAGGATGGTTGGTGGACCAAAATAATATCGAGCTACTGACCAACTGACCATCTAACTGGATTATTATTTAGCCTTCTGTATTAACATACTCTGCATGTGCATTTCTCTTTGTTGTAGGGTCGGTGTGGAACTTGGTGCAAGCTCAACCGACTGGATAAGAAAATTGAGGTGATAAAAATATAGAAAGCAGGACCTAGGTCAATCTGTAGAAAAGCGGAGGTTACGTCTTTGATTGGTCCTTTAATTTGAACGGTGTCATAACAAATGGGCAAACGCAGCAAGATCTGAAATCGAAAACGAGAAGATAAATACCCTTTCTCAAGGCAGTTAGTCCCCCAAGTACTTAATTGACTGAAATACAAAACCGTTTCAAATGTTTCCCAAGATAGATAAGAAAAGGTAATGGCTATGAAGGCTTACAACTGTATTTGCTGGATGTTTTGTGTTAGCTTTTTTCTCCTTTGGCCGTGCAAGTACTGTAAAAGATTTTAAAATATATTGGAACAATTAGCCAATAGAAACGTGACGTACTGTTACGATATTCAACTGTATTGTTGGTTTTCACATGACGTCACTAAAATTCAAACTACAAAACTATTAATCCTACCGAGATTTTACTTTCACGATGTATTAGAGCAGCTGAAAACTAATTTTCATTCAAATTTTCGCTTCAAAAGGGTATTTGGTTTTGTGATAGAGTACGCTTGAATTTCGAAGCTTTTGCGTGACGGGGCCTTTACACGACGGCCAAGAGACTTGTCATGTGTGTTAAAAAATGACTTTTTTGAGCTCATCCGGAGGAGCACCAGCATGGCGTTAACATACAAATCTCTATAAATTTGAGTAAAACATTTCTTCGAATATCTCGTATACGGAAAATTCTTCTGGCCTGAATCTTGGCGAGGGTCTTTCATATTTACCTCCATCCTTTCATTTCCAGGTTCCGGACTTTATCTGTTGAACGGTCTTGATTTTTATTTTGGTCTATTTTGAATGGCGTGACACTGAAAACCAGCAATTGTGTAGGGTTGCGGTCTTCCCATCATTAATTGCAGCACCATTGTTGTGAACTTTGAAAATGGAGGGAGCGTTTTAAAAGCAGTCCCGCCCTAGATTGCTTCATACTCAGTGACCTAGTATTTCCTGATTGAAGATTGTAGCCATCATAATCGTCAAATACTGAGATCGTTTTTTCGAAAAATGTAAACTACTCCAATCAGGAAACGATGCCGAGATTAAAGACAGATCTTTCTAAAGTGACTTTTCTTTGAAAAAAGAACTGAAAAAATTTGGACAGGCTGGGCATCAGTAGTGTTGCATGTCGCAGATCGCCCTAGCAAATTTTCCTTTCGTTAACTGTCGCTGTGATTTCTTTATTGAGATTGTTTCTATTAAAAGAAAAATGATCGCAACCCAAGATCGACCTGTACCTTTCGTTTTCTAATCTCTTTCCCTTACCAGCACTCTATCACACGAACCTGCTAAAATCGAATCCCGAAAAAAATAAGTATATAAACTAGCAAACTGTCTTTTTTACTTGATACATAAAGAACAGGCTATCCCAGCCCTTTCCCGTTTTAGCGTAAAATCAACTTGGCCTTCAAAGTCGTTCTTTCTTAGACTTTTCTAAAACGTATTTTAATAGTGGAGCTCTCGCAGCGGAGCACCATGGGTAAAAAAAACTGGTTATTTATGCATCCAAGAAAGTTTGGTTCTGACAAAATCGTTTGTACGTAAAATTTTGCATTTCAAGCATCCCGCGTGTTTCCGCGGTAAATCGCATGGCCAACCAGTCGGCGATGGTCCCGAGGGTGAACACCTCCCTAAGACGGACAGTCGGGGATGGTCGCGAGGGTGTCCGTCTTAGAGACTGTAACAGCATCTAGCCTTCCCCCTCCGGGAGTCGTATTTCCTCCCTCCCCACCAGGGCATCCCGATAGAAAAATATAGCAATGATATTTCTCGTTTCCGTTTCCTTCCGCAGGACCTGACCAAGAGAGTAAATGGGGCTAATGTCCAGTGTATCGATAAGTCTACTAACTTCGATGTAGGCGCCGATTCACCTCTGGTGTACTTGGACAGGCAACATGTCGCTTGTCCTTTTCCTTATTTCTTGGCCAGTTTTCGACTCAACAGGCACGATTTCGGTTATAATTCCAAAATTCGCTACCTATACAAATGCTGCAAGTTTGTCCTGTAAAATGATCAAGCAAGTCAGAATGAATGAGCACATACATATTAGGGAAATGATGTGAAGTAAAATTAACTTTGAGTAATGTGATTTAACGAAGTAACTTCCTAGCTTAAAGGAGTAGTGTCACCTGCTATTCCAGGAGGGTCTCAATGGGGTGGTGGCATTTACGGTTATCGGCTAAAATTTTCGCTCTTTTACGGCTATCGGTTAATTTTTTTCAGTTACGGTTAACTCTAAAGTTAAAAATTAATTTCTTTGTTAAATATTAATAAACCTGTAGTTTTTGGTATCTTTAAAGCAAAATAAATGTCTTAGGATCATCTCGGGATGAAATAAGTTATTCTTTTGAAAATTTTTAATATTTCATAAATCATGCTTTTAGAGTATTCCACTTCTAATATCATTTTACGGATAGAAATGTTAACTATGAAAAAGTTTGTCATCTTTTGCATACTGATTCGTTCTTCGCGTCGCTTTGTGTTTGCTACCCTCTTCTCTTTTTACTACCACGATAGGGTCTTTACCCCACTGAAGAACAGATTGTACAACATGAACTAAAAAAGAACATGCATACAGATTGAGACTCGAACATTTCTATGACTCTCACATTTACAAGTGTCGGAGCCAAGCTGAGAAGTACGCGGCTTTGAAGATCTTTGCCGCAGTTTTCTCATTCTCTTAAAATGACATGAACTCTTTGTTTAAAATAGAAACAAAAGGTTAGCTATTGCCAGTCAACTAATTTTTTTTGTGAGCCATGAAAAGGACCATTCCTAATAAAAGACATAACAGTTTATCTGAATAGAATCTTCGTGAAAAGCAAAACTAGCAGTAGCCTGAAATTCATCCGATTGCTTCGAGTCGTTTTCTCCTCTCAACAACTGAGGGAGTAATAACGACTCGAAGTAATGAAATTCAGGCTAAACTAGCAGTAAAGGGAACGTAAAGAGTCAAAGTAGCCGCGAAATAAGAAACACAATCGTCCTAAGTGAGTTTAGCACCTTCTTCAAATTATCAAATCTAAGGAGCAAAATTTTTTTACGGTTAACTCTTTTTACCCTATTTACGGCTAACGGTTAAAATTTTTCAAATTTTACGGCTATCGACTAAATTTTGGGCCGTTTTACGCCTATCGGTTAACCCCATTGAGACCCTCTTCCAGTTTTGTTTTTCTTTTTTTTGCTTGGGCAGGGGGGTGGGGGTGGGGGCGGCAAAAGGAGTTGTGGGGGGGAGGGTGGCTTAAAACATAATGGAGTGGATGGAATTGTCAAAATGATGTTTCGACCTTTTGCTGATGGCTAGGATGGAAATGGATTGGAACTGTTAATTTTTTTGCGTCTTCTTGTGTGTTTAGAAAACTGTCACTCAGGACTGATCGTAGTTTGTTCTTCCTTCGGGAAATCTCTTAATATTTTCTTCCCGGTTTTCTGAGAGCAATTTCATGTTATGACAAAAGGTTTTTCGTCAAAGTTTTGAGAGACTTTGACCAAACTTGAGAATCGCCGTGAAAGTGTCCCGTTAAGAAAACTATATAATTTAGTTTAAAACTACATTCACATCAAATAGGCAAATAAAAGTATCACCAGATGAAAGATGTTTGACATTTCTTGACATGCTATACGTTTTTCTAAAATAATAGATGGAATTTTCTAGCTAGCGTATAGTACCCTGTGTCTTTTAGGAATACCCGGTCCGCTTTTCACACAATTCAACCTGTCAAACCGAAGGCTCTAGCTCACTTTAGGGACGTGATATAGGGGATCTTATTATTCCATTATTATGTCATTTCCCCACAGGATAAAGTGTACGCGCAAAATATGAGACCCGTAGTACAGCTGTAATACCTTGGAGTGTCCGGTTCGACCGCTTTAGAACAGAGCGAATACGAAAAATTCGAACTCGCCATGTACTGATGGACAGATAACGCGAAAAAAACAGAATCTTTTTTTGCAGTGGAATAATAAATCTTTTATTAGATGGTTTTACATTTTCCTAGCTTATTACTCGTTCTACGCAACTCGCAAAATATACGCGCCTATTTCTAGATCTTAAAAAAAAAAAAAAAACATTTAATGAGACATCCTTTTTGCGTTCGAGGTACGACAACGCAACCCCTAATTTGTTTTGGCTGTTCTGTGCATTATTGGGTGTCCTGTACAATTAATAAGGGATTTTTTTAGATTGCATTTTCGTCGACACGCATTTGCCTCGCTTTGAGGCGCTTTTTTACGTTTTGCCTCACTTTGACGCGCTAACTTACGTGGTTATTCTTGTGTCCTCGGCGTTCATCTTTCAAAGGTTTGCTGAGGTCTGATATTCTGTATTCGTAAAGCGTACATCGATCTGTGTTTGCTGATTTGTCCAAGGCGTTCATCTTTCAGAAATTTGCTGTTAAGTTTTACTTTGGATTAAGCCTGCATATTTTTCAGCATGGTTCGTCACTGTCTTTGGAAAATGTCTGCTACTCCTGGTGCATGCATCAAACCGGGTTTAGTTTGGCGGCCGTTGTGCATAACTAAAAAAAATTTACCAAGTTGTGTAGCTTGGCGGCCGTTGTGTCACAAAGTAAATCTACCGAGATGTGAAGCTCGGCGGCGCCATCTGATCATGACTTGTGATATTTTCGGCACCGGACAAACGAACACTTTAACTCTATGTTATTTATTAGGAAAACCTTATAAACCAGCCAACAGTAGCGCCACTCTCGAGTTACTGAAATCAACACGCTCGACCACATTACTGCAAAAATTGAGCATGAGCCGTGAGCCGCACACAGATTCCACTGAAGGCTTTGACAGGGTAAGTGCGAAGTTTAAATTCAGATGCGAAAGCTTTTAAAACAGTAAATTCAATTTAACTCATTTTGTCAAAAAGTTGATGATTGGATGCTCTTAAAAATAATTAACAGAGAAAATTATCCGAAGAAATGTTTTTGAAGAAAGAAAAAGAATCCCAGGTTAAACACTAATCGGCCTTTGAGCAACTGCGCCCTGTAATCGCGCCAGTGAAACAAAATGTTCTATTTACACGCCCGACGCACTCTGGCCAATGTCTCTTCCGATTATAAGCACTTGACACCGAACCATACGATATCTTTTCAAAACCTTCTTATCAGTGATACACAGTTTAAAAAGAGGTTTCGCTGTACGCAACCCTTACGTTCAAAATATGCCATAATCATATTTATCTATATCGCAAACACCCTAACCCCTCAACTGCTACCTGCACGCCTAACAAACATCGAACACACTCTCCTAAGCTCCGATTACTCCTAGTATTAGAAATACATGAATATGGCGTTCGAGTCGTCAGCCCAATGATTGGTTCAAGTCCTATCTGAGTAATCATAATCAAAAACGCTTCGTGAAAGGTCATTTGTCTGACAACTATTCGTTGCCCTGTGGCATTCCTCAGGAAACAATCCCAGGGCCTTTTCTGTTTGTTCTTTATGTTAACGACCTCCCAAATTGTCTTTCCCATTGTCAGCCTCGTATGTATGCGGATGACACTTTGATACTGAGTTTTGGACATATTATTACTTGTAACGACGCAACTTTTAGTTGACATTCTTTTCGAAATGAAGATTAACTTACAAGAAAATTGTTTTAAGTTTCACAGTTGATTGTAACTATGTAACACGCTGAAAAGTGCTTTAGGATATTTGAGGAAAAAGTGCTGCATTAATGAGGACGATTTTACTATTATCATCATTGTTATTCCGGAGTGCGGATTCCGGTTACATCTTACAATCCTTCATGCACTCCGACGAAGAAGTATTCAGTCAAGAGATAAACTAGTAGTGATTGAGAATTAGGGGAGTGCGGACACTGGAACATTCACGTGATTTTTGTACCAACAAGGCTAAACCTTGAAACCAAGGCAGAATATAGATAAAATTCACCGTTTCGTTTCGGGTTTTCAACTCCTTTGTGAATGCAAGCACGCCCTCAGTGGCTATGTGCGGCACGAAACGCCGCCATGATGGAAACGAAAACACACTTGTGTGCGTAAGCCCAGCGCGGCGTGAGGTCGCAACCCGCGAACCCGGTAAATAGCCAGAGCCCTGAAGGGCCTGCCATGACGCAGGCTAGAATTGGTACATTTTATAGTCGCATTTGCAAATTCAATTCTTGAAGCAAGACCAGCTTACAAAAAAGAAGGACCGGATCCTAATAAAGGATCTAATCAGCAATAAGTGAAAATATAAAACAAAAGAAGCCATTAAGGCTGATTTTACAGTCGGGAATATATAGGTTAAGCTAAGACGTTACAATTTGAAATAAAGAATATAATATAATAACATGTGAAAATTTAAATGAGAAAAAAGTGAACGTTGAAAAGAGCATCTGAAAACAAAACCGTTGAAGTAAAGATTGGAAAGATATTAGAAATGTAAAAATAGTATAAATAAATGATAACAAATAGAAGAAATAAAGGTTGTATTACATTTCATCTTGCTCATTCATACCTAATGGTTTAAGAGGTTTACCTCTCCCGATGAGGTCTGCTTCTCTAGCTTTTCGTACACTGTCTCTATTAGATTTAATGAGCTCTAGTGATGTCGTTAGCAGAGTGATCATTAGTAAGAAAGTGTTCTGAGACTGTAGTGGGTTTAGAGATATTAGATGTGTTGTCAACTGGTCTGCGGTGTCCGTTGAAGAGGGTCTTTGAATCGTCGTTTGGTTTCACCTATGTATTGTTTGGAGAAGTGGTTGCAATGTCAGTGTAATTTGTGATAGGTCTGGTTTCGCCTTTAGCGTGGAATGTGTATGAAGTTTGTCCGTCAGATATGTATTTACAAGTGAGACAGTTTTCTCCGCATGGGTATGAGCCCCGAGGCTGGTTGTGTTGTGTGAGATTGCGAAGTTTGGCCCTAACTAGAAAATCACTGAGGTTATAAGTGTTTGCGAATAATGGATGAGATGGAACGAAGGGCAGCTGGGTTGTAGGTGATAACAAAGGGAGCACGTTCTAGTTTGTCTAGTGTGGAAGTGTCATGGGGGGTAAGTGTTTCTAGATCTGTCCGTGTGATACTGTTAACTCGCTGTATTTCCCGTTGAAGGAAATAGCGGTTATAGCCACGTTTGTAGAGATAGTTAATAAGTTATTGGTGCGTAATGTGAAGGTCTCGTTGGTTGAACAAATGCAGCGCTGTCTAAGAGCTAGACCGAAAGGAATAGCACGTTTGGAGTTTATGGGATGACAAGACGAATGTGGTAAGTATTGATGTTTCACTGTAGGTTTGGTGCAAAGGTAGTGACGATTTTGCCATCGTGAAGTGAGACGTTGACATTGAGAAAGGGTATGGATGTCAAGGAATAGTCGCCAGTGAATTTCATGGTGGGGTGAATGTCATTGAGAAAGAAAGTGAATGTGTTAAGGTCCTGTACTGATGGTGTCCATATCATGAAGATGTCGTTTATGTAACGCACCCATATGAAGGGTTGGAAAGGGGCACGTGATAAGGCGTCCGTCTCGAATTTGGCGAGAAAAAGGTTGGCGTATGAAGGGGCCATCCTTGTCCCCATAGGGGTACCATGTGTCTGTAAGTAATGTGTAATGTTTGCCATTGAAACAGAACATGTTCATAGTGAAAATCATACGTATGAAGTTACAAAGTGTTTCAGTACTGATGGATGAAGCGTTGCGGTCGCGTGTATTGAGAAAATGACGACAGGTATCGATGCGCTCGTTATGCGGAATGTTGGTGTAGAGAGATGACACGTCTAGGGTGACAAGAAAGGAGTTTTAGGGTAGCTGCCCGAGATGCTCCAGTTTGTTAAGAAAGTGTGTAGCGTCTTTTATGAATGAATGTGTCGTATGCACTAAGGGTTTGAGATGGTGGTCTACAAATTGTGAAATACGTTCAGAAGGATGACTGTTGCTGGAAACAATGTGGCGGCCAGGCTTACCCGTCTTATGTATTTTGGGTAAAATGTAGAAACGTCCAGGTTTGGGGTTAGACTGTATCAAGAATCGTTTATTGTCGTCGTAAATGATTTTGTCACGAAGCATGCGTTCAACTTAGACCTGTACAAGTTTTTGGATGTCATCGGTTATATCGTTGTCAAGCGGCCGCGGTCTGTAGAATTTGGTGTCATTGAGTTGTCTTAAGCATTCCTTTATATTTCCCACTTTTGTGCCTGAAACCTATTTCGACTCATCCTTAGCCTGCGTGGCAGGCGCAAAAAGGGGAGGCAGAGGGGGAGGGAGAAAAGCACGAAAGAAGGGAGGGAAGGGAGCGCCTGCTATAAGAGCCGGTGCTTTTGTAATCCGCCCACCATTTTCTCAACTAATCCGATAATGTCGCTGTCAATACGTGACCAATCACAAGTACGGGGCTTCTCAGCAACGTCCGAACTTAATAACTTTGTTTACCGGAAATTGTCAAGTTGAGACGCTTTTTTCAAGTGATATCATAATAGAGCGAAATGAAACATTTTTACTGTTCTTGCTCCCGCAGCAAACACGACAAACATAGACTACGAGCAGTCTCTCATTTTTTTACTGCTTGCAGTCTACGACAAACAATGATCAGTTTCGTGTGAATACACAAGACCTTTTATGTTACAACCTCATCAACCACCGTGATGGTCACAAAGAACAGAACACTGGCCAGCCTGAGACGCGAATAATGAAAGTAAAGGAGAATTATAAACAATTGTCAAAACGCTCAACGGATAGTTTTTACCAAAGCTTCAGCTCTCTTTTTGCAAACCATTTAAAAATCCATTCAAGACGGTATATGTTTTTGCGGAAAAGGAGGTCTTTTGAATATCGACATTGCAGATGTCTGGCAAGAATCGCAATCGCTTTGAATCGCTGCTCGGTGTATGGACAAATCCAGTATACAAAACCTCCTGAGCATCTCTGCCTGCTAAACAAGCTGTTACAGTTGGTTTTAGTTCGGGTTTTAACGTGAAGTTGCTACATGATTGGAGTAAATTTTGATCTTCCAAAGCTTATGCCAGTAGAACACATTTTCTTGATGCCTTCGTCATGTTTGTCCCTCACACTAATACACGCCAGGATACACGCTAATAAGTTACTCATTACGGCTCAGTCAATCAGGAATTTGCGGACGCCAGCGTCCGCAGAAATGAATAAAAGGGGGTTCTTATAGCAGGCGTCCCTTCCCCTCCCTCCCCTACCCCCTCCCTTTTTCCCTTTTTCCTAATCCCCTACCCCTTTCCCTAATCCTTTCGACGCCTGCTACGCAGGCTAACTCATCTTCGGTGTAAGAGCCTGTAAAACTCACGGGTGACGTGAAACAAAGGAAACAAAGCAGTCAACACAATAGAACCTAGGAAAACGGCGAAATAGTTTGACAGGTTCGTACACCGAGGTAAACCCCCTATTTCATTCTTTAAAAAAAGTAACAGCCTTGATGTTAGCCTTCCCCGTGGGGGAGAAATGAATGCGTGAGGAACGAACCCCAAAGGACGTCTGCGGGGAGGCTACCTTGATGTTTGATATCAGCTGGACTCTTTTTTTTTTCCCTTTTTTTTAATATCTCTAATCCAACCCTAAATAATCTCTAACATGGGTCAAAAAATATCTGCAGCCACTAGGTTTAGAGCACGCATTTCACACTGTAGTTTTATACTGGCTCGTGAGGTGGAGCATTCCGATGAATGAAAAAACAGTCGAACCTCCATGCCACTTACGGCCACCTCTCTACGACGGCCACTTTTTTGGGGGCGAACAGTCCATACATGGACTCTTCTTCAAACCTCTATTCTCTATTTTCCAATGGCCCATAATACACTCTGTTTGCCCCCCAAAATTCTGCATAAACCATTGTTTTTAAATGCTCCTGGGAGTATTGCATTTTCCCAAGAGCATTTTAAGACAATAAGTTATGCAAAACTTGGGGGGCAAACAGAGTGTATTATGGGCAATTGGAAAATAGTCAATACAACGGCCACTTTCTCTGGCACTTTGTAGCCGTTGTGGGGGAGGGTCAACGGTATCTCCCTCCCCTCCCTCTAAGGATTATCACGCTCGTAATTTTCTTTCCCAATATTCCCAGAACGAGCGGAAGGCAACGCCAGTTTCCCTCATCCTCGTCAAGCAGAATATTGATCTTGCAACGAAATTTACACGGAAATGCGACAATTGCCGTCTCTACGCCCCGATCTTCATTTGCTAATTAGCAGGTTAACTGTGCTGAAACAGTATATAGTCTTGTACCCTGAAAAAGGCAGCATTGCGGAAACGATGGTGAGGCCTCTTTTGAACAGCATCGATCTTGCAATTTTCTTCAAAGTAAAGTTGTCGGAATTTACCCTGGCAGGGCCTCCTAGATGAGTTCTTATATCCGTTATTCAAGTGCTGAATAATAGGAGTGGTGAATAATTTTTCAATGGTCGAATGTTACCATTCAATGACTGAGACACCATTGTTTCTTTATTTTCACACCAACCTGCTAGACTGTCTGTTCATTTTGTTTCAGCCACGGCAAGTCTCTTCTTGCCAGACTTCAGCAACTGTTACAATTTCCTCTGGACTCTTCACAAAATATTCTGATAGGTTTTTCACGTAAACACCTAGTGGAAAAAATACCTAATATCAGCACATAATGATTGGGGGCTAATAATTGGGGTTTATTAAAGTAACCAAGCCAAAAGCCCTCAAGGTGGGAGGGAGGGTAACAAATATATAGGAAACAGCAGTTCGCGCGCTCAAATCGAATAATGCGTTTATGATGCAACACTTCGATTCTTGCTACATTATTTCCTACAACGAGTCGACGCCTAATTGATTTTATACTGTGAAAACCATTGTTTATCTTTCACACACACAAAAAAACAAAAAACAAAAAACATAACAAAACAAAAGAAACAACATCTGGCGGTTGACCAGAGGATAGCGTGCATTCTTTTAGTCAATGTAAAACTGAAAAGCCATTTTATTAAAGGAGCGTAAACAGATTCCATGTGTTATCTTGTGCCAAACAACTTAGGAAGCTATTAGAGTGAGTTGTTCTATCATGAATGAATGATATCAGTAAAACTATTTAAAGTAGTGGCAAATGTTGGAAATCCGCCTCTTTGTAGCGGCGTAATAGCGTTTCCAAGTGGGCCAAAATCCCATACATTCACTGTAATTTTAGCCGTGTTTGCCTCCCAGCCAAGATGGCGACATAAATTAAAGCTCAAATCTTTTTACGCTGTTATCAGTCTTTATGTGTTACATATTTTAAACTCCACGAGGGAAAGACATATTTATGAAGCATTGATCATGGGATCTTGTCCATGGGTTAGAAAAAAAAGAAAGGAAAAAGAAAACGAGATATTTCACCGGAAACGTAACGGAGAAAAAAAAAGAACCACAATGTGATAACAGAATTGCGTTGGAAACATGATAGGTCGTTTCCGGTGCGGAAACGTCATGGAAACGGAAACCATGTTTCCGCAGGTCGGAAACGGAAATAAGCAACTTTATGTGTTTCCGGTCGAGTTTACGAAATACGGAAACACGTGATTTCGTCCAGTAATATAATTAGGAGCCCAATTCTTTTTCAATACATCATTTGGTGATGGCAGCCGTCCGCAACACCAAGAAACAACCAAATTGAGGTAAACAGCTATTCCGCTTGTTCCCTAATTCTTTTCCTTTCTTAAGACTCATCTCCACAGGTAAGAACAGAACCAAACACATTACTTTAATGTACCGTTAAGGTGACTGTCTGTGAACTGATCTCAAGCTAAGAGACACATAGTGTGAACAGCTACAAGGCCATCATTTTATAAAATTACCCCACTTTTTATTAGTGTTCTGCTGCTTGACATTTCTGTTGGGCATGGGTTACACAGAAATTAGAAGCTTTAAACGAGCCCATACCGGCAGTAATTTTATTTCAAGGTAATACAGCTCTGCTCACAAGCAGTTGATTGAATAGGTTCATTGTAGTTCATTTTGTTAATATTGCCAATTTATAAAACCTGATGCTTATGATGCGTTATGAAATTTAACGTTAACGTGAAGACTACTTGTAAACGACGAGACCACAGCTTCTATGTCCAACAAACATACCGTGCTCCAGGCATTGTATCATGCAAACGTTATAAACATTAAGTGAACTTCCGAAAAACTGCTATGCTAACAACTTTTCGGCGAAAACCTACAATTTCAATCCGTTTTAATCTTCTTCAAGATTGTCCATCGGTGCCCACTTACGTGTTTGCATGTTATGAGTACCTTCTTTTAATTTTTTGGGCGATTATGTTTATGTTTCATTCAATTTGGTGGCACTGGTTCCAATGATTAGAATTTTGATGAAATTTACACTTATTAGTCTAATATCACAGGTGACGAATTACGCCTTAATTTTGGCGCAAATTTTCTCGCAATCCTTCACAGATTTTCGAGCAAAAGAGAGACTTCTCGCAGTCAAGTTGAATATATGAGTTTGTAAACGTTTCAACTGGGAATGAGGTCATTTTCTTTATTGTTCACGATTGTTGACACATTAAAGTGAGTCAATTTTTGCGTCACGTTATGTTCGCGACGCGACAGTCTTACTAACGGGCTTTAACTTGCGATTTCAAAAAAGTCGCGAAATTCATGTAATAAGGTAAAATGTTGTTTTTGATCAACTTCTGTTATATTCCCTTTGTTTGAGCCGTGTATGTTGAGTGGGTTCCTATCTGTAGTTTAGTTAACGTGGATGTATTTTTGCACCGTAACGGGGGGCAAGTCCTTTTATTTAGTCTGCCGTTAATTCGTCCATGCCTCATGTAAAATATATCTCTTTATTCTTATTGTACTCCTTTTTTTTTCTTTTTTAATTTATTTTTTATTCCGGCTAACAAACTGACTGCCTTGCTTCTTCCAGTTTACCGATTCACGTTTCAGTGACTAAGCAAGAGCAGGAAAATGTTTCACTTCTTTTTTGTGTTGATTATTGCTGGGATTTTCTTGGCCACTTCGTATGGAGCTTCAGAGCCAGAAAAAAGGTATCACCTTAATTGATTTTCTTTCGTTTTCAAGTGTTTGTTGCTTTTACCGCTAATAATTTTTACGTCTATAGTATCTCCTCGTGATGACCCTATTGTTATTCAGCATCATCTGTATTAACGTATACTCTGCATGGGCATTTCTCTTTTGTTATAGGGTCAAGTTATGTCTTTTTGGGTGCAGGCTCAAAAGACTGGAAAGGCAAGTTAAGGTAATAAAAATATAGAATGAAGCCTGACCTAGATTAATCTGTAGAAAAGCGGAGGTTACTTCTTTGATCACAGTCCTTTAATTTGAACGGCATCATATAACAAATGGGAGAACTCAGCAAGATCTGAAATCGAAAGCGAGGAGATGAATACCTTGTTGCAACTGAAGGCAATTAGTCCTCAATTACTTCATTAATTGAAATGGAAAACCGTTTCAAATGTTTCTCAAACCATATGCACAGATAATAAAAGGCAATGATAACGATATTCATGATCAACTGTATTTTGCAGGGTTGCGGTCTTTCTATCATTAATTGGAGCATCAAATTGTTGTCTACTTTGAAAATGGAGAGTTTCAAAAGCAGTCCCGTCCTGGATTGCTTAATACCCAGTTCACCTATTGCAGAAATTATAATCGTCAAATACGGAGATCGTTTCTCGCTGAAAAAATTAAACTACTTTAATGAGGAAACGATGCGGAGATTAAAGACTGTTCTTTCTCAACTGACTTTTCCACTAATGTCCAGAATTGCATACTCAGTTTCTTACAATAAATATTTGGGTAAGAATACCCTCTCAGATAGGATATGGTCCGTCAACACTCTTCCTCTATATGTGCGTCAACTTTATCAAATGTGTTAGCGTAGCAGTTTAAGGTTAAATCTGACCAGCATTTTGTGCAGCGAGTCATATGGAGACGCGATTGACTTGCATATATATAATTGTAGATATGAGAGAGATATGAGGCTTATCTGCTGAAGTTACGCGGGGAAAGCTCCATCGTAGGATTTCGAAGTTGCTTACATTTTTTTAAAAGTGTGGTTTAAATATATGTCGATTTTACAGCTACAAGAAAAAAAAAAAAAGCATTTTCTTTAAGTTCCATCTTTTTTTATTGAAGATGCCAAAAGTCTTAGAAATCGGAAAAATCGTTTCTGCTGAAAAACGCGATTCAAAAGCATATTAATTTAAGCAATTAACACGCATTTAGGTTCGGGCCACCTTAATCCAGGGAATGAACACTTATCATGAATGAAGACTTGATTATCAGTGGTGGCATCCACAGTTAAAAATGGCGGGAACCGTTTGAGATTGGGAAATAGCATCGCCATATTATACTCTACCTAATCTTTTGATGTTTGGGGTAGTGAATTTGTAATGATGCAATAATTATTTCCCCTCAATCTGGTAGACAGCAGTCCAATTAAAATTTTTAACAGTTTAAAACAAAAAACAACAACAACAACAACAACAAATGAATAAGCAAAACAAAACAAAACAAAAATCCTACGGTTGAAGTTGAACGGTAACGGTTCTAAAGAGTACAAGACTTCTAGAGGCGTTCACGCTGGATTGTTTGGTCAATAATTGTTTACGTAATTTTGCTTTAAAATAGTTTAATACCTCGTTTCATCAACGCAAATACTCATAAAAACTGGCGATATGCTTTTCTTAAAATTGTTCAAATACAAACTTTTGTTTACATGTACATCCAAAAAGCGAACGCGCGCAATTTGTTTTGCTTTAAGAATAGCAGCATCACTGCCCTCCTCCGGGGGTCGCATTTCCTCCCTCCCCAACAAGTCATCCCGCTAAAAATATATATGATTTCTACTTTCTGTCTTCTTTCTGCAGGACCTGACCAAGAGAGTAGATGGCGCTAATGTTCAGTGTATCGCGAAGTTTACTAACTTCAATGAAGGCGCCTATAAAGCCCTTGTGTACTTGGACAGGCAAAATGTCGCTTGTCCTAAAGATTATTTCTTGGCCAGTTTGCGACTCAACAGGCAGAATAACAGTCAGTCTTCCAAAATTCGTTACTCATACCAATGCTGCAAGTTTGTGCTGTAAAATGAAGAAGCAAGTAAACGTCGAGCACATATTAGCGAAATGATGTGAAGTAAAATTAACGTTGAGCAATGTGATTTAACGAAGTAACTGCCGAGTTTAAGGGAGCAGTGTGACCTAATTCATTTTTTCTTTCTTTTTTTTATGGGGCGGGGTTCTCTTAAAACATAATTGAACGGATGGAATCGTCAAAATAATGGTTCGCTTTTAGCGGATGGCTAAGCTGGGATGATAGAAATGGATTGGAACTGTTAATTTTTGTAAGTCTTCTTGCGTATTTTACAGAACTGTCGCCTAAGGGGGCTGATTATAGTTAGTTCTTCCTTGGAGAAATTCCTTAACATTTTCTTCCCGGTTTTCTCAGAGCAATTTCCTGTTGTAAAAAAAAGTTTTTCGTTAAAGATTTGAGACGTGATAATCGCCGTGACAATGCCCCTGTAAGAAAACTAGATAATGAAAAGTTAGTTAGTTTAAAACTACATTCACATCAAATAGGCAATAAAAGTATCGCCAGATGCAAGATGTTTGACATTTCTTGACATGCTATACATTTTTCTAAAATAATAGATGCGATTTTCTTGCTAGCGCATAGTACCCTGTGTTTTCCAGGAATACCTGGTCCGCGTTTTCGACAATTCAACCTGCCAAACAGGCTGCAGCTCCCTTTAGAGACGTGATGTAGGGGATCTTATTATTCCATTATTATGTCATTTCCCCAAATAAGATAAAGTGTAAGCGCAAAATTTGTGAGACCGTAATATAGCTGTTATACGCCCCCCCTCCCCCGGGGGGATACTCAACAAATATTTATACGGGGAGGGTCCGCCCCGAGGTCCAACCCTTTACCCTCAGTTATATACTATTTTTAGCGAAATTTTAGCAATTTTTTCGTAAACCTTCTATTGCCGATTGATATTTTTAGTTAAAAGGCTAACCTGCGTGGCAGGCGTTCGAGTGGGAAGGGGAAGGGAATTTGGTCGCGAGACCGCACGCCACGCGCTCTCGCGCGCCCAAATTCCCCCTTCCCCTTCCCCTTTTAACGCCTGCCGCGCAGGTTATTGTAAGGCAAGACTGATGACATTATTTAAACCCCCAAAAAGAATGCACATTCATAATTGACAATTGACTACGTGTCAAGGTCAGCAAAACAAGCAGAATTTCTTGAAAATTCACTTACGCAAGCTAAAGAAGCGAAAACTAGCGAAAGATTAGAGAGAGATTAAAAGTAGTCGAACCTGCCCCTCTTTACGGACATCTTGTTATTACGGACATATTTTGTGCCCGGTAAAAGCCAGGTTTATGTCCTCTTTATTTCTTCAGATTTTTTTTCTCTAATTCAAGGAGTTTTTTGGCGCCTTAACAAAATGACCCGCTTAATACGGACACGCCTTTAATACGAACACTTTCTATGATCCCTTCCAGGCTCTCCCTAGTCTCTTCAATGTCCGTATAGTACCACCTTAACGGGGTTTGACTGAATTTTGCAACTGCGTTGGACGCACAGCTTTGTATATCCTGTTGCTAAAAACTAAGATCAGTTGCCACAGGTTTGTTTTGGCGTTTGCAATTTTAAAGTAAAGCAAATAAAAGGGCTCTCTCCTTCATCAATGTTATCTAGGACTTCAATAATGGCCGGGTTTTAGCTTTTTTACCATATCTACCCAGCAGATCCAATATGTGTATGTATCTTTGTATCGAAATTCTGAGTTTGTAAGAACAATGCATCAGTATCTTATATTAATGGCGGGGCTCTTCTCGCCGTTCTTTACTTTTCTTCGTGCCATATTTTCCCGCCCGATTAGACTTTCTCTTGCCCCCCCCCCCCCCCCCCCCCCATCTGCCCCTGGGTCTGCGAGGATGCTTAATGGCCTGAGTCGAAAACGTCAACGTGACGAAGTCTGCATTTTTATCCGCAGTTCAAAACATGAGTCATTTTTCCATGTATGTATTTAAACAGAGTTTTATTACCTGTCAGCTCTGTCAATATCTTGGTCAATATCTAGTTATTGCTTGTTGTATATCTTCAAGATTTTTAGCCTTTTTCTCTTGTCCTGACGCGCAGTCAATTTGCCAACTGATGCACATGTATATGTGCACAGGAGGAAGCGATTGCATTATTTCACGGGACGTAAGTAATGCCATCGGTCTTCCCTTTACCCATAAGGAAAGTTTGGGAAGAGATACATCTGTCGCCGCCGAGAGATTTAAGGACAAAGACAAGAGACCTGTTTTATGACCCCAATTCATTTCGTTTTGCACATAGAATTATATATGTCATTTTGTCAAGCTAACATCACGGGAATGTTTCGGTATAATTAACCCTTTTAAAGGCTCAGGGTCGGCCAGTGGGGGTTGTGAAGTACCAAAATACCCGAAATATATCTTCCAATATATCCAAAAATAAACTAAAACTCGTGTAAAATACCGAAATAAGCGAAGTAAGGAGTACGAGGCTTAGCTTTTAGTACTCCAACACCTGTGATGTAACGAGCCATGTTTGGGGGTACGAGACTGCAATCAATTTTAATCTAAACGAACTATTCCTTTTTAGTTTCCTCTCAATTACTGCTGGTTTCAGCTGCTAATGGCTGTTCTGAGAGAAATGATAGTATGTTGATGCAGTCACTCTTCTCCTTCTCTTCGGGGCCTACTAGCCTGTGTTCAGACACCCCCTCCCCTAAAAAAGAAGTAGAGAGAGAGAGAGACGTTTTTGAAAAGTGGGGGGCTGCTGTATACAGGCTCATATCCTAAGCCCGGCTACTGGAAATGGCTTCTCCCTACTAAGTGTGAGAACAATGTCCTCTGACGAAAGCAAGGATGCATTAAATGTTTATGCCTGTAATTGTGCCAGTCATGCCATCAATCTTTAGAAAACGGTGAGTTCAGTTGTGACAGAAAAAAATGGATCCCAAGGTCCTGACTAAGCCATTTGGTTATAACAGGGTTAACTGTCATCATCTTCCACCAGTTTGCCTAGATAGAATGTACTTGCTGGTACATCTGTGGGTATACGTCTTCGAGGAAATGCTCCTTATGTTCCTTTTGGATGTATGATACTTTATATGCCAGAACTTTCACTTTCTTTGTGATAAGCATCACCCATAATGAGTTAATGGTGGCCTAGGAGAATCGAACCACTGGGATCCTTTTCCTAAAAGCGGTCCGAACACACCTACGCTTTTGAAAAGAATTCATTGCCTGCAATCTATAATCGGTATAGGATATGTATAGTTTCATCTCGTCACGAAAAGTTATCCTACTCTGAGTAGTGTAATACATACAGCGAACATAGAGATGAAAACTAGGCCTAAAGCAGTCGCTTACAGGCAGATAAGAGAATTTTCAGCTCTTTTTTTTTTTTTTTTTTTCGCTCACTGCTTGTGCAGGAATTTTTTTTTCAGGAGAATCCCTCTGCAAGAATTTTTTTTTTTCAGACAAATACTGTTTTTTTTTTGGACAGTGAAATCTTGATTCATTATCTATGTTTTTGTGCTTTATAAATTATTCTACACTCACGACAGATCAAAGGATACATGCAAAATCTTTTCGAAAATGTACACAGTGAGAGAGGAGGAAGCCACTTGGAGTGGACGGCTTCCCTGTGCATTTTTCAGTCCCTGCCCTCTGGAATTCCTCTCCCACAGGCCAACATGATATTAATTATAATGCAATATACACTGTATGTTGCAGATAGTCCGGCTGCCAATGAAACCCATACTTTGTGGTTCTTAATTTTTGTTAAAAGTACCAGTGGCAGTGTTGCTGTTTATGTTGTTGACTAGTTAATGCTGGTAACAGTTAAAGTTTTAACACTACTACTACATGTAAATGAACTTTTTCATTTTATTATAGAGTCATTATCCAAGGCGATAAGACCCGTACTCTGATTTTATTGTGGGCACAAATAATTTTATAGAATATTTCCAAAGATACCAAATTCTAATATTTATATTTTATTATAAATTTTATATGTTGAAAAGTTTAATATTGAAACTGTTTATGGATAATTAAATTTTTGTATGATATTTATTATAATACAGGATACACTGTATGTTGCAGGTAGACTGACTGCCAGTGAAAACCATACTTTGTGGTTCTTAATTTTTGTTAAAAGTACCGGTGGCAGTGTTGCTGGTTATGTCATTGACAGTTAAAGTTTTAACACTTACTATTACGTGTGAATGCACTTTTTCATTGTATTATAGAATTCTTATTCAAGGCGGTAAGACCCATCCTCTAATTTTTATTTTGGGCACAAATAATTTTATAGAATATTTACAAAGCTACCAAATTCTCATATTTATTTATTACAAATTTTATTTTATTATTTTTATTATAATACAGTATACAAGGTTGTAGGTAAACTAGCTGCAATTTAAAACAAAAACAAGGTTCTAATTGTCTCCTTTCAATAAGAAGAAAGTGATTTCTGTTTATTCATATTGTGCCTGGTAATATTGTTGATTTCTGAAACTCAGACTCTCTGAAAGAAACTCAGACTTTCTGAAAAAGTCACCATTGGACCTTCCTTCTGCATGATTTTTTTTTCTTTACCTTCTTCTTTGCATGAATTTTTTTTCTTGATATTTTCCCTTGCATGATTTTTTTTTGTTTTTTTCCCCACCCCCCTTTTCTAATGGTCCGTCCCTAAGGCTCTTTGGCTTATTATTCGCTTTTCGCTAAGCAAAATCCCATCGTCAGGCTCCGATAGCTCTTTCACACTCCTGTCGATCGCATCTTCTCCATCAAATAAAGTAAACGAGCACAGTTCGTCCAAATATACAACAATGATCCTCGCTCAATTATATTCAACGTCCTTTTTACAACTCCAAGTCCATTTCTTGCCGATGATGTTGTCAGTGTTCTTTAGAATATTTCCATTTATACTCCTGACAAAACCCATTCTTCGGCTAGGCTGGCTACTCTGTGATGTGTCAAGAAAAAATGTACGCCTTACTAGTACCCTCTAGAATATGCCAAACATATGCGTAAAAGGCACTTGGAACAAAAGTAATACTAAGTAAGGGAGGTAAGGGTAAAGTGTTTAATCTGACTTTAATGAATAAATTAATGAGAATCGAGTGAGTGGGCGAGTGAGTGAGTGATCGAGTGCCATTCGAGTGCCTCCAAAAGCCCATGGCATGAATACGTCAGCCATGAACTAAACATGAGTTTATCCCATATAGTCATCTCATATTTTTTTGGTGTTCTGTATTGCATGTTTTTTTTTGTCGGTTAATATTTAATACTCTCCAGATGTACCTATATTGAAAAAAAAAATTACCACATAACTATCTCATCTTCTATTTTAGTTGCAATTATCAGTTAACACAAATTCGTGCCGTCTGCGTTCGGTCTATTTAATAATCACTCTCAATTGGCGGTCTTGTTTAATCACCCGTTAACTGAACATGAGCACGTATTCTTAAAAACAGATAAATAAATGAAAAAAAATATCGCGTGGTTTGAGCCTAAACTAAAATTTAAACCTGGTAAACCACTGAAATAAATAGTAGAAGAGCTTATTGCAAAAGAAAAAATCCTTAGTTCGCGAAAAAAGCTACAAATTTCTGGATAACCGTTTCATGATATTCGGAATTTTTCTACACGGACCTTCTTACGATTTTCGGAGGTTGTGTTTTTCACATTTTATACATTTATAACCAAAATTTTGGGAAAAAGTATTATAGTTAAATTGCCTTTCAAGTCAGACTTTCTTGTCGCCTTATGCTGTCAGTCTTAAAAAATTTGCAACGAGTGGCGGTACGTCCGTGAACAGATTCAATTTTCAAATAAACGCTTCCGATTGAACTACAATATTGGTAAATAAAATCTTGACCTGTCTCAGGACTTTAAGATATCGCATGGATGATGAACTAGCAGGATAAATATTTCTTTTGCCGCAGAGTATGCAATGGACGTTATGTAATAGACTACTCATGCTGCTTCTCTCTGCAAAAAAGCAACATGTATAAAGAAAAAAAAGATCGAGCGAAAACATAAGCTGAGGATCTTTCGAGATCGAGAGACTGGTTTGGCTGCGAAGATTTTCTAAATTAACTTCTCCCTTCCCCCACCCCCTCCAATTTTTTTTGCCCTCGCTCCAACTTTCGCGTAACTGACTCGTTTGCTACGCAGGCTACTCCACGTAACTCCACGTACGGCCACTTTTTTGGGGCGGACAGTCCATACATGGACTCTACGGCCACTTTCTGTGGGACTTTGTAGCCGTTGTGGGGGAGGGTCACCTGCATCTCCCTCCCCTTCCCTCTCTCTAAGTATTGTCAAACACGTGATTTTCTTTCCCAATATTCCCAGAACGAGGGGAAGGCAGCGCCAGTTTCCCTGTTCTCGTCAAGCAGAATATTGATCATGCAACAAAATTTATACGGAAATGCGACAATTGCTACCGCAATATACGCCCCGATCTTCATTTGCAAATCAGCAGGTTAACTGTGCTGAAACGATGCATCGAGGACGGAATTTCTCTCCGTTGTAACCTTTCCTTTAGCGAAGTTCACTCTAAGTAATCGTATAAAACTACCGGTTTCTGTACTCAGCTGAACGAAACAACATCTCTACCAAAGTAAGTGCAATCGTTATAGTCTGAGTCTTTGCTCCCAAAATGAACTGTGAAAAGCGTTAATGGTTTTATTACTCGTAATCGGCTTACAATTTATTACTCTTTCCGTGATCTAGATAGAACCTAAACTGCTTTGTTTTTAATTTGTGTTACCAAAATTGCTCAACGTCCAGTCAGTCTTTTTATCAACATGTGTTAAAAGGAAATGTTTTGCTTAATATTCGTCATGAGGGTCCAGTTTGTGCATAGGCATGTCTTTATTGAGCTTCGTTCGGCTCCATTCTGTGGCGTTGTACCTTGTTTGTGTTATAAAGCCTGAATTGTTTCACAGTGCAACTGTGAAATGATTTCATTTGTCAACTGCGATTGGTTCTCCTCAGCAAGATAATATAATATTGATTTTCTGTAGTTCTGTTATCTAGTCACTTGTTGATATTGACTGACTCCAGAGCTGTCGTAATAGCTGTGAATAATGGCAATTTCGTTTCGTTGAACTGTCATTTACTACATGTAAGCTTAATTCACTGTTTAAATACACACTTGAGTAACAATAATAGTTAATTGCTCCTGCATGTGACTCCAGTTAACTTTTAAATTTGTATCTGGTTTGAATAATTTAGTATTTGTCTATTTTTAGAGGAACACAAACAAAGGCAATTTTCAGTCGGCATATCTTTTTTTTCTTTTGGTCAGTTTTACCAGTTTGCCTTGTTTCCTTGCATTGCCTAGTTAGTGTCAGTACCGTGTCTCTATGGGTGAAATCTGAATATTTAATATTTGTATTATTGTTCCACCACAAAAAAAAAATCCCTCTTAATTGTATTTATGTAAAGAGGCAAACTTCTTCCAAATTTGGTCAGTGTTAGCTGGTTATAAAGAATTAACCAAAAACCAAAATAATATTGGACCCAACAAAACAAGAACAATAATGTATTGCATACGTATACATCAACAAATGTTATTATAACTTTTGGTGGTTTCTTGTCATCCAAGTTTTACTACAACTAAAAAAAATCTCAAATGATCAACATCTTCCAAATTTGGTTAATGTTTGCTGGTTATTAAAAAATAGCTGTGTGAGGTTAAATCCAGTCATTATACTACTACATGAGAAATTACTGCAATTTGATTGGCTTAGAGCAGTGGTATTTCAGCTTAATTTGAAATACCTACATGTGAAAATTACAAACCTTTTGTGGGTTTTAGTATAAACAAATAATAGCATGATTTGTACGGGATATTTGGCATAAATACTACTCGTGATATTTCAAAATTGTCTCAAATTTCACTCGCCTAACGGCTCGTGAAATTACGTATAACAATTTTGAAATATCACTCGTGGTATTTATACCAAATATTACTACAAATCATGCTATTACCTATACGAATAGACCAGTTTCGAATTAAAAATTACGGCTGAATACAAACATTAACCACCAATTCATACAGGGTTAGCCTCGACATATAGTAAAATATTCAGAAATTCTGTCAAGTAAGTGTTTGAAATTTGAATATACACTAAAGACAGAGAAATAAACAGGTCTTTTTCTCGATGGAATTTGTGAATATATTACTTCAGATGGAGACTAAGCCTGTAAAAAATGCATCTTCACTTCTTTGATTCAGTGGTCATAGCGAACTCGAAACTGGACTATTAGGTTTTTTTTTGAAATGAACATAAATGATGATTTGAAATAATAAGTAAATACATGACAGTATCCACCAACAAAGTTCTCCTAGAACTTTCAGTACTAGAGACAAAGGACCTGTCATGAAATTGTTTTGCTGTGTTGTCTTAGGACACTTAGGTACTGTGTAGCTAAGTTCTGTTTATGTTTCAAGACACAGCTCCTTTTAAAGCAGGTTGAAAAATCATCACCTAATCGTTTTTGGGCAAAAAATGTCACTTTGTTAGGTGGTCATGAAGTTTGTGTGTTGTAGAGTTCCCACAGCTATAATGGCAGAGGTTAGGTCCAGTTAGAAGTAGTAAGACAGGAGAACAGTGCCTGGTACTCCAGGTTGGAGTTCTAATGCTTATCATCTCTCCACTTAAAAAAGTGTCCTGATTATGTAAAAAAAAAAAAGATTTTAGTTACAGTTGTAGAGGTTATTGATTTCTGATAATAATGACGATGATGATGATGACAATGATGATCAGTGATGATGAAAATGATGGTGATGATAAGAGTTATTCCCTGTTGGCAGGACATCCCTACAATATACAGCTATTTTGAGAAAGGTTGTGCAAAAAAATGTGCATGCGACAATCCCGAGAGGTAATATGTGACATGATCAATACACTGTTCCTAACACTGTCGCTGTCAAAGCTACTTTTGTTGCCTTCCTTTAGTGCTTGCAAACGTACGTCCATGGCCTCTTGTGCCATTCTTTCAAATTTCATTGAAAAAATAGTGAACTCAAAATCACCCGCAATACCTTTTGGGATTGTTGTGTGCACTTTTTCCGACAACCTTTCTCGAAATAGCTGTCTATGTATTCTAATAAATCACAGTTGTTTGCTCTCCTGACCCCAGAATTCTCCCCAAGCCCATTTGTTTGGCTTTACGGGTATGTGTCTCTGTTTCACAGATCTACTGTAGTAGTAACTTTTATCCCACTGTTTTGACCTAACTTTGTGGTCCATAACTGAATTTAAATTTTTCAGATACGCTATGAGGTAGGCTATAGAACTATGAAGCCCCACACCTTTCATCGCTCAAGTACTGCTCCATCGCCGACCATTAACTTAGCTCAAGTTGGGGCAGATAGAGAAAGATCATTTACAGAACCACATCAGCCGTTAGTTCCTGAACCATACCAGTCAATTCCTGCTCAAGACTTGCTTAAAGACAACTGTGGCTTCAGTGGCTGGATTAGAAAAGAGGGCAACAGCTTTAAGACATGTAAGGTTAATTCAAACTTACATTATCAGAATCTCCCTTATTGTTAATAATTGAAACATGCTTAAATAAATCTGCTAATATCATAGGTGACGAATTACTCCTTAATTTTGGTGCGAAATTTCAGCTTTTATATTACTACATGAGAAATTTCTGCAATTTGATTGGCTTAGAGCAGTGGTATTTCAGCTTAATTTGAAATACCTACATGTGAAAATTACAACCTTTTGCGGGTAGTAGTATAAACAAATAATGGTATGATTTGTATGTGATTTTGGCATAAATACCGCTCGTGATATTTCAAAATTGTCTCAAATTTTACTCGCCTGACGGCTCGTGAAATTACGTATAACAATTTTGAAATATCACTCGTAGTATTTATGCCAAATATCACTACTAATCATGCTATTACCTACACTAATTTGTAATTCCACATGTGAAATTACAAATGGTGAGGAAGTGCTTGACGCCAACTTGATAGGTGCGCCGAGTGGAAGGGGCAAGGGAAGCATGAAGGTATCGCTGTACAGAACCTCTCAGATGTTCATCGCTGATGGAGGGATGGTGGAGGCTGTGGGAGAGGCTGAGGGAGCCAGGGTACGGAAGCGGTCCATCTGAAAACGGGAAAGGGAGTCAGCGATAGAATTGTCTAAGCCCGGGATGTGAGTAGCCGTGAATGTGAAGTTATATTGGAGAGGGAGCTTCACATTCACGGCTACTCACATCCTGGGCTTAGACAATTCTATCGCTGATTCCCTTTCCCGTTTTCAGATGGACCGCTTCCATACCCTGGCTCCGTCAGCCTCTCCCACAGCCTCCACCATCCCTCCATCAGCGATGAACATCTGAGAGGTTCTGTACAGCGATACCTTCATGCTTCCCTTGCCCCTTCCACTCAACGCACCTATCAAGTTGGCGTCAAATTGCCATGGCAACCTTCTGTACATCTCAGTGTCAAGATGGCAACGAAGTTTTCAAACGCGGTGAATGAAGATGTCAGGGCACAAAAAGATGCTTTAGAAAACCTGAACACACAAGAGAATGTCAAGAAGGATTCTAACAGATATTTTGCCGAAATAGTCTGAAAAATTCTGAACTTTAGAAGCCAAATTTAAGGTCTAAACATTTTAGAGAGTGGAGTTCTCGATCAATACGATCCAGGATAAACATGTCAAAAATCTAAGAATGCTAACATAATTCGTCACCCATGATATTAATAAGTAATCAAATGGTATACTCGTGAAACTAGGAAAAATTTTACTTGCGTTTTGTCCAAATCAGGGAAATTATTAGGATTTGGACAAAATGCACGTGAAATTATTCCTTAATTTCACTCGTCACCATTTGATTACACATACTAATTTAATGAATTAGATATTTCTCTAAAGTATGCAAATTTTTATATGCTTGTGTTTGGATGTCTTTGTTGACCACAGGTGACATATCGTACACCAATTTTTTTTTTAAATAACTTAATTTTTTATTTATTTACTTGACTATTTAAACTAGCAGTGTTTTCATAGGGCTATGGGTTTCCTCAAGACCTCTTACACTCAGTCCATTATTTAAATTGATTATAGGGTGAAGTAACTTATATAGTGAACACAAAATTATTCCTTGTTAACTCTCTCTATTAGTTTACTTTTTACTTTTTTTGCATTTGTTTCTCATAATAATATACCTTTGTAGGGCATGACAGATATACCATTTTACACAAAGGTTGCCTGTACTATTACAAAGATGCTAATGCATCATCAACTGCTGGAAAGTTTTCACTTGGTGGATACAGGTAAAGTTTACAATGAGAAAACATGTAATGTGACATTGCAGCTAGATACAGTGCACGCTTTCACTGACACTACTGACCTTCAAGATTTTCAATCAGTAATATGGGTGAAATCTATTGTTCCTTCTTTTATGTACATTGTAGGCTGTCACCTGCTCCTGAGAGAAGCGCAAAATATGGGTGGACATTTAAATTAGCCCACATACAACCAGAAAAGAGAACATATTACTTTTCAGCATATTCTGAAAGGGAAATGAATGTAAGTGATATCTTAGTAACCTGAACACGAGCATTGATTTGGTACCTTTTTTTGGGTATGTGAACACTTTTGGCACTCAAGCTTAAATGTTCTCTTGTTGATGCTGACAGAGGACGTACAATTTAACCAACTCAGGTATAATAATCAACTGATGTGTCATAACTTTTTCCAATCCAATATTTCCTACCAGTTCTTGAAACCACTGTATCTTTGCAGGACTCATTTCCAATAATTGTTATTGTTTGCGGAGCTTTGTGTGAGTCGATACAGGGCATTGTCATATAAACGTCCCTGAAATACTCTGTACAAAGCCATTATGTTTTTCTACCAGGAATGGATGGAGCATATAACTAAGGAGATGGAAGACTACTGCGGTAATGGCAAAAAAGACACGTAAGTCATGATTCATTGTGAATCAAACACATTCTGTCTATTTATTTGATTTTGTGGAAAAAAGTTAAAAGCTTTAATATTAACTAAGGTAGTTGACCTCCATTGTTATTGCTGGGTATGGCTTATCTGTAATGGGTGCTCGCTTATCATTTATTCAAGTTAATTGTCAGTAACTGTCAACCAACATGTTTGACTGTTTAATCATGGTTCAAAGTGTCTATTAAATTGACACAATCCTGTGTTGCCTATCAAATGAAAGATTATTCCAGTTCTTATTTAGTATATGACTTAATTATTATTTCTTTTAATATTTTTTTTATAAGAGAATTTTTTTATTTAGTATATGACTTAATTATTATTATTATTATTTTATTTAGTATATGACTTAATTATTATTTCTTTTAATATTTTTTTATAAGAGAATTTTTATTATTAGCCATTGATGCATTTACCAATAACACCCAGGCAAAATATTTTTCCACTATTTTGACTTAGCATCTTTAAACTAACACAGAGCTGAAAAAACAGAGGTTGAGGATGGACCTGAATACTGCTATCCAGAAGTAGAACCAAAATTTGACCCAGAAGAAATTGCTGCTTTATTTGGAAGACCATCACCTAGCCTTCCAAGACGATGTGCAGATTCGGGGCCAATGTACTGCCCTCCCCCTGAAATAGATCAACGAGACATTAAGAAAAGGCCACCGCACTTATTACCCAGAACACAAACTGTGTTACCATATCACGTATCTGATACAGTACCAGTGGACAATCCTTTGTCATTAAAACCAGTTAGATCACGGCCACCAGGAGCAAGCCCTGTTTTACCAACAAAGGCTGCCCCTGCAGTACCATCAAGGGGTACAAAGCCAGCGAGTGGAAATCCTGCAGTGAGATCAGCCAAACCTTTGCCTAAACCTAAACCTAAACCTAAACCATTGCCACGCCCACCATCTCTTGAAAAGCGTGTTCCACAACCCATTCCAAACTACACAGATGCTTTTGAAGGTATGATTCAAATACCTAGTTTGTGGTTCTTTCATTTTGTAAATGTCTTTTTTTTTTGTGTACTATCTTCATGATAGAACTTCTGTTAGTTACCATTAATACAGTTATAAAAAATAATAAAAACGTTTTGTTTTCTTTAACTGGTAGGCGAAGATGACGAGGAAATCAATGAAGGTTACCTAGATATTGTTCCAGACACCACCCCAGAAGATTTATTTGATGAAGAGAAAAAGTCGAGCCTTTCAAGGTCTGTCCAGTAAGGGACTTGTTAAGTTTACATTATTGTTCCATTTCTAATAGTACACTAGAAATGACAGCTTCTTTCCTCCTTATATCCTTGCAAACTCAATCCTTTCTATTAGGTGGGCCTTACACTGTCTGTGCCCCCCCTTCATCATTTCCTACCCCTTTATCCTTCCCTTTCCTTTTCTCTCTGGCTCCCTACCTTTCTTCCTTTCCAATTACTTCTTCACACACTCAATTCCACCTTTTCTCTTTGTTACCATTCTTGAACCTTTCTTCCTTTGCCTTTGTCCTTTCGTAGTCTTTACTTTACATTCTTTTTAATTCCTTCTTCTTCATTTGGACCTCCTTTTCTTCTCCCCTTGTTTTATACTTTTCCTTTAATTTCTCATTTTTTTCTCTCCTTCTTTCCCTTTCTTCCTTCCTTTCTTTTCCCCTTTCTTTCCTTTTTCTTTTTGTCTTACTTCCTTTTGTCTTACAGTGTATATCTCTCATAGTACCTCCTTTTGTGAGCAATTAAAATTTATTGTCTTACATGTACATCATTTTTTGCCATTGCAGGGGATACCCAGATGGAAAAAGTTTTCGGCATCACAGCTCTGAGGTAAACATGGTGTGAAATATAACTATTTTTGTGGTGTTGACCTGCAGCACATGACTGTGTTCATTTAAACTGTGAGGAGTATCACTACATGTAACTGTTACATTGGTGAATTTAGTATTTCAGCACAGTTACCTGATGGCCTTGTGTCACATTATTACTGCTGTTAACAACAATGAAAATCAATTTCTGTCTATTGTTAATGCAAACCCAGCTGTTGGGTGTGTATTGTAAGTTGTCCATCAAAGAGAGATAGAGAAGCTGAAGTATTCACTGCTAGCCTTTCAACAGAGCTAATTCAAACATCAGCTTCTCTATCTCTCTTTGATGGACAACTTACAATACACGCCCAACAGCTGGGTTTGCATTAACAATAGCCGGTTTATACCCACATAGCCCAGTCTACCATCACCTACATGGCCTCTTACCACTATCTGTTATGGGAAGTTTTAGTGAAAAGAGGCCTCTTATTTAGCCCTTTTCCTAATCAAAGCCGACTATTCCACCTTCGGCAGCTCTTTATGGAAAAAGTCATTGAAACCCCTACCCGGCAGGTCTTCTTGACTTGACCATGTCTCTAGCTTTTGGACAGCATGTGTAGCCAATGGACAGCACTTCTGTCAAGTAGACAGTGACCTAAATCCCTCAAATATCCATACTCTATGGCCAGCTGAATGATGAAACGAATAATTACTTTTAAATTATTCATAATTCTCCCTGGGACTTTTATAGAATGTGCTTCCAGACTCTGCTGTGAAACTGAACTTGGACAAGACAGCTGTTAGCGAGTAAGAAGAAATCCTTGATTTGTCTTTTTAGACTGAGTACCAATAATAAATGCTAATTTTTGTAGAATTCAGGTCGAGGAAAGAAACCTGAGAATAACATGTCATTATAGTGGAAACCAAGATGTATAAAATGTTCAGCCCTGCGCAATCCAGTGCAATACTTTCGAACTCTTTCTGATATGAAAAAGGTGAAGGTGTCTGACTCACCAAACAAAAGAAAATGACTGGAAAAAGAAGTTACCAACTCCACGTGTTTAGGGAGCTTTCTGTTTCATAGAGAGTCAGTTGATGAAAATGATTAAAGACAACGGCAGGGACCATCTCTAGGTGTCCATTTTAGGGAGGTGTCTGTCTTATCGAGGTGTCATTTAGGATAGAGTTGACTGTATATTTGTGTTAAGTCTGGTTGAGTTGGTCCTTGGTACACTGTAAGGAATAACTCGCATTGTTCACCAACTTTTTTGTCCTTCCGTGTACTTTTTTTTTTCCCATAGGCTACTGGAAAACAAATTAGGAGTTTATCTTTTACGTGAAAGTCAAAATGCTCAGTCAAAGCGGGTAAGGATCAGTGTTTATTTCTTCAAGCAAAAATAAATTCTGTTGTAACTGGCTTGCCTTCAGCCTGCTGGCAGGATTTACCAGAAACATCATATGCTAGCATTGCAGTGAATATGATGTGAGTAATCGTCACAGTTGCTTTCATCAGATGATGCCAACATCCATCTCCGTTGGCCCGCCAAACGTGTCAGGAGTTTTTTCTGTAGCTGAGTGTGACTTCATTCTCCAATTACATCAAAACAGGCGCAGTGATCCATAATTATAGTACCTGATATTTTTCTCAAAACAATAACAGTTAAAATTATTGAGAACCAGACTCCTCTTCACTTCTCAGAGGCACCCAACCACCAAGTCCAAATACATCAGAAGTGTTTCAGACTCTCTATGCTTTAGAAGCCTGTTTAGCTATTAAGTGGCCCTAGTATTATAAAATATATTTATCTGTTCGGATGTCCTAGGTAAACTTTGGTCGCCTCGAAAGTTTTAGGTGGCCTTTTCCTCTTAACTGAAACTGTTAGCTACCCTGATGGGTCCGACGGAAAGTTAGTTGGGGAGGTTTTGTCGTTACACTAAAATGTGCAAACACAACTTCCAAAAATCGTACGTACGTTAATAGAAATAAACTATTTTTTTTATTTAGGCTTTGGCAGTGTGGACTGGGGATCGAGTCAGACATTACATGATATTTTATGAAAAGGTAGGTGTCGCCATCATCTGGTGTTTCTTTAGCGACATGTTTATACTAACAACTGCCCCCTTCTAACGGTCATAGCGAACTCAAAACTGGACTATTAGGCACTTTCACGTGGTAGTAGTGCAACGACGGCAAAGAAATGTACAAAAAAGCGTGATGCACGTGCAAAGTTGTTGTTTTGCCATTCCAAACCTTTTGGTTTTTTTTGCCGTTCTCGTTGCCGTCGCCGTCGTCGTTGCTTAAGCTCGCTATTATTTGAACCAGGCACCGTGAATCTCTGGGCTTCTGGCGTTTAATGTCTCCTTCTTTCAAATGATAATGTACGCTGGTGGATGGTCGATTTTAAACAAGTCCCAGATGCATCTCACGACGGACGAATGACGTTTGAGGAAGGATGACGTGCACTACCCTGATCCGGATAGTGCCTTTGATTGGTTCAAAATTTGCACCATTTTGCGGGAAAACCGTCGGTCGCGTCGCGAAATGTCGACTGTTTTCTCATGCTCTGATACATTTCCTTGGAACACAGTCGAAGGGTCGTGAGTTCGAATCTCACTTTGAGCTTGGAATTTTTTCTGAACTTTCTGGTGTTTGATTTCAAATTGTCTTCCTCCTCAAACACCTACCACACAAGCTGCCAATTAGTTTTAGTTATATAAATCCTGCAACTAGCTTTCAGCACTTGAGTTGACGATCACCCATGAAATCTCCGTCTCCCTTTCTTGTATCTTAGACTTGTGTCATTAGTACACAAAGCAAGAATTCGCCACTCTAGAAACGAGAAGGGTACTGGAGCAGAAATGCGTCCCGCAATTGTTTCTGGGATGGGAGGCGCTGGTCAGCTATTGGCCAATTTTTTCCCCGTCCATAGTAACAATCCCATCAGTCTTTGCGAAAGTCCACTCGGCCCAGGTGCATTCTCGTTTCTATAGTGAGGAATGAAAGCTGTGCGTGTAAGAGGTAAAATCTAATCGTCTTTTTTGCGAAATGGTCTTGTTCACAGGAATTGGGCTACGCTCTTGATCCCGAAGGAGCACGGTTTGACAAACTAGAAGCATTATTATCGCATTACCACAAGGTTAATCTGCCTAGGTGTGATGCCAAACTTATAAAGCCTTACAAGTAGCACGAATGTAGGCCCTATAGTTTTTATATATTATACTATTTTAATCCTTGGACTGTTCATACGCAGGCCGGGGACTTATAGATAGACCTAATTATGTCCAAAAGCCTTTAATTTTGTATGACTTGACATGTTTTTTAATATGTCGTAATTTCGGACCATTATCTTGACGAATGTTCTTATCTGTTTCGCTGCTTGAGTCTGAGATATTCCTATATATGAAACAAGCCTCCATAAATCCCCGCCATCCCTTTGCTATTGGGGAGTAATTATTCGGCATTGTATGCATATTGAAGACGTTCATAAGTGCTTGTAACTCAGAAAATTTCAGAAACCATCTTTTTTTAAAAAGGACTTAACTTTACTTCGGAAGTTGAATAATATAACAGTGAAATATATAGTCTGAAATGTCATACATCTCCACCCCCCAACCCATGGTTTAAGGAGTGGAGACGTATGACATTTCAGCCTATGAAATATGGCGATAGATAATATTGATATATGCATGCATGGTGTGTAATACCAGTGCTGTAATTTAGTAAAAGTATGATTAAATAATTTTAATAATTTATTTGATATACTACGCATATGATCATAGAATAAATGAGCATTAGGAATTCTTTCGATTAAAAGTATACATATTTTATCATTAAATGGTAGTTCAGGTTGAATAATTAGATATATATTTCCTGAAAATCCATTTCACGCCTACGTTTTGATTGTTTCTTGTCTACAGTGTACTTCCATGAAATGCTTCACTTTTATCCTAGCTTAAATTATATTTTTCTCGTTCTAAATATCCAAATTTATAGTAATAACTTCAATACAAAGGAAGATTAACAATACCACCCTCATTCTTAATTTTGCCAAAAAGGTATTTGGGCTTTAGAGGGTTAAACAAAAGATGGTAAAATTTGAAATACGGATGCTGAAAATTGAACCACGTCAACATATCCAAGTGACAATTAAAACTTAGGCCGGGGAAAATAAAAAGTACTTATAAAAAATCAAATTAAGTAAATTTTAAAGGGGTTAGTTTAAAAATCTTGTCTTTTCTTTTTTGCTTTTTTTTGTCCACAACGTTGTATTGGTTGTCTATATATATATATTTCCTCCTTAATTAGAGCCCTAGTGACGTGACCGAGCTGAAATTCTAAGCTCGTACACTCAGGTGTTTTTGTCAACAAAATTCTTGAATAGCTCAATTTGGGCTGGTACCCATTCTGTTCTAAATCGTTTAGGTACTATAATTTTAATAGTATTATTGATCAAAGGGAAGTACGGGTCTTCTGCTGCCTTTTTAGTTTTGAAGCTTAAAGATACCGTTTGTAATAAATATAGAAGTTTCAGAGTATTATATTTTTCTTTACAATACAAGAAGTAGCAAAGCTGCAATGCGTTATTGTTTTAAAGAAATTGAATTTCGTAAAGATTAGATATATTTTTGTAATAAAGTAACGAATAATTTAATACGTATATTTTTCACTGCGAATAAAACTTTGTTTCTTAAGTGTTGTGGTTTTGTGGTCCTAGACATGCAGTATGAGTTGTTATTGGTCGAAGGCTGTGGACTGTCAGCCTTACCTTTCCACGATGTGACCTGTTCAGTTTGCTTATCGTAGCCTCGGCATTGAAACGGATCAATTTGAGATCCTCCTCCGTCCTTATAAGTTATAGGACTGACTGGGATGGATGCAAACGTGGTTTTTCTTTATAATCCATTAGGTCAGACCACTGAGGAATTTCTTAATTTGGCTGTGCACTTTGGCTGTCTGGGAACATTTTATGTGAAGTGTTGCGTGACGACATAAAGGAGGGCTCCGATCTCCTCCGTGGACACGTCCTCTTGGTTCCACCAGGAACCTGTGCTGAGTGAAATATCGGATTATATCAGAGAAGCGTTGCGTGACACAAAGGACGGCTACGTGCCGGTGGGATACTTTCCTCTCCCTCGCTTCCGTTTTTATTCCATCACGCAACGCTCCTTTTCGTGACGAGACAAAACCGGCCGTGAGTCATCCTCGGAGAACCAGGGGCAGTCAGTCGGGCAAGGAGAAAAAAACGTAGGCGCGACGAAAGATTTCAAGCACGGGCGCAAGAGCCCCTGGGTACCGACTCTCACACGGTCAAGCGAATGCTAACTCCTGATTAGGCACCAAAAATGCTTTGTATTATTGTGTATTAGCTGGTGAGGAATGCTCCTGCTGATAGGATCCGAAATGTTTTCCGACTCATCGGTAGTTCCTTCGTTTCTTGTTAGGAGAGTAGAAAATGAAACTTTCCGTTGCACGCACAACCTTGATGAACGAATCAGACAAGTATGGCGAGAAAATAGCCGTCGTGTACGAACATACGAATAGAATTCGAGATGCTGTTCGCCGATTGGGCAAAATAATACAAAGCATTTTTTGTGCCCAATCAGGAGCCAGCATTCGCCAGACCGTTTGGAAATGGTACGGTGAGAGTCGGTACCCAGGGGGTCTTCCGTTAATGGATGTGAGGGAGACGGGACTATTGGAAGAAGAAAGAGAAGACGTTTTCGCTATACCCAAAAATTGCCTGAGGTTTTCTTTTATTTAGTGAGCGTCTCTGCTGAGGAGAAAGGCTCAAGGGTACTCAGCAACATAGTCGATGCGTTCCCGAACGATTACCCGTACTCTCGGTGCTTGATCATCTAAATAATACCCTATTGTCATGCTGCAATCAATTGCGAAACAGTTTAAAGCTTAAGCTAACTGAGCTATCAGTGCAACTGACTTGAAACGAGGCAAAGATTTGTTTGTTGCAAGCTTTGATTTACAGGTTTGGCGGGATGTGAGAAGAGATGCGGGATAAGAAAAAAGAACACAAGGATTTGTTTCTTTTTACAATGATTTGGAGTAGTTGATATGCAGTTTCTCGAAAGACCCGGAAACCTTTTGGGCCCGAAAAGCAAAAAAGCCTGTTGAATAGTGGCACAGTTCCTAGCCCGCAAACCATTCAGTTTTATTTCGTTAGCCGATAGTTTCATTGTATTATTTTCAAAATTATCGAAACTTTTGTCTTGAATGAAAACACAACAAATACAAAACAGTTTTCCGGGTCCGAAAAGTCACCGGACTTTCGAGAAGCAGGCTCCAGGACGCAAGGATTTGTTTGTTGTGGCAATTTGGATTTGTTCATTTACATAGGTTTAGCGAGATGTGGGATAAGAGAATCAGTTTAATCTGAATGGTTGATACGTGAAACGGATATCTAATTGTAGCAGATCAGAAGCGCAAGTTGTGAAACGTGCTCATTTTAACGGGCAGGAGGCGCGCCAGGTTAGTCTCAGTTGATGATGGGCGGAACTGATTTTTCTTTTTCCTTTTTTTCTTTTTTTTTTAATGTACAAAATGTGTGCAAGGGCCTTAAACATTTTCATAGTAATACCAAAAATGCATGGCTTTTTACTGCACAGGGAAATCCTTGCAAGTGTCCAAGCAAGAGTCCCGACTCGATGGCAGATTCGCTTTACAGAAAATAGAGGGAAAAATAGTTTAAGAACGAAATGAACATAACTTAAAACCGGGTTCCGCTTGACAGGTTGTGGCTTATCATAAAATCTTAATTATTTATTTCATGGATAAACGTGCTTTGGGAAATTTGAAGTTTGTTCGTGCAAACAAGTCGTTTTCATTCCACGCTCCAACAATTTAGCAGTCATGTTAATTTTGACCTCGACTAAGCCAATGACCTTTCAAATTTATTCTCTTGGCAAAGCTACTGCTGTGAACATAAATTTGCTTAGTGTCGCCTTACAGGCACATTTGGTTTTCGTTTTGACTGTAGCGTAGTCTGTGTTTATCGCCGCTAACATTCGCTAACCAGGTGACTAGCTGACCTGACTAAAATGTGAATATTTGACGTTAATGGCGGACATCTGCTTTTACGTTCACAACCTAGAAAAAACGGTAAGCAACTCGACAATTACATCTCTTTTGCCCATACTAATCCGACAATATTTATCGATCTCTTCTTCAGCTCAGGAAAGTACTTGACCGAAGTGAGCGTGAATATTTCCAGTTAGATAAAAGCCTGATTAAAGATACATCGGTTAATATTGATTTCTTAAAGTTTCTTTTAGATTGCTTCGTATTTTAAGAGTCCAGTATACTTTTAAGTATATGCATGGGCTATTAAATTATATTTTGTGCGGCGCTCTTCGTCAGATTAAACTTATTAATGCCATCTTAAGTACGCAAAGCGTGCCTGATGCCCATAGTATCACAGTTTAAATCGATATTGCTTGGTTCACGAACTGATTTTTTATGTTTTCTATGAAACAAACATCGAAATCACTAACAGCAATTAAATTTTAGTTTAGTTTAAACGGTGCGAGGAAACATACTTCCGGGTGGAAATTCTTGAATTGGACGCCATTTTGATCATCATAAAAGACCTTTGAATGGTAATTCTTAGGCAGGATCGCGTGATTTGACAACGGACGTTCCATGTTACATGTCCTTACAGTGATTTGTGATCGATAAAAAGTTGCAACAACCTTTCTGTAGTTAATTTATTGAAGTTTTGATAGCCGCTATTTTGGACTTAAAGTTAATGTTGCCTCGCTCTGGTAGTCGCGTGACTTTAGGTTGTTTACTAATGACTTGCTTCAGGAGCCGGCTCCTGCTTGCTTTGTAATCATTTTAGGCTCGCAAACATAAATCACGCTGATCGTGTAGTCACCATGCAGTCTCTCTGAGATTAAACCCGTCTTCTAGTGTTTTAGAAACCATTGTTTCGTTAGCTTTTTGTTTATTGTTGTTAGGAGGGTATTGAAGATCAATATCTGTCTTTTAATATAATCGATTTTAAAGTTACGTCTTAGTTAGGTGATAGCTACACTTCGTTCTCTGGCCCGGCGGAGTGGGCGGACTCGGCTGATTTTTAAAAAGAGTCGGTAGGTTTACCTAGTAATTAAATTAATCCGATACAAAAAAAGCATTTAGCGGTAAAGATTTACTCGTTACTTTCGGTCAATTATGCTCCTTTTTATACAGTTTTTGTTATTATTATTATATTTTATGGTGACTGGCGTAATATTTAGTCAGTGATCATGACATCACATCATTACTAGCAACAGTGATAAAGAGCACTGGCTCTCATTATATACTTGGTGTCTGATCATCTATGAAATACAACACAACTTTTTGGTGAGTATTTCTCAGTATGTATATAATACTGAAATAAATATTTAACAATTATTCCTCGCGCCCGAATGGGCTCTGGGTCAATTTTAGCTAGTTAAAGCTAGACTTTAATCCTTTTTTACCGCCAAAAAGAGCGCACGCTTTTCGTTACTAGTAGGCTATAACATATAGCCTAGTAGTAGCCCAACCAATCAGAACGCAGCGTTGATAATAGACCACTAGCTGGATTTTACTAACGGGACATTATTCTTTCAGGACTTTGCAAGCTGCTAAGCCACTTGAGCTACGTGATGGCTAAAGCTGTAGAAAACTTTGCCAATATCTCCGCTACTGATTTGCTTAGCACAGCTCCAAGTCTTTTTGGGTGGCTGAGAAAAGATGACGGGGGAACCGGATTACTGTCTGTGGTCAAGAAAATCGATGGATGTAAGTTCTATCTGCCATTGGTTTAACTCAGTTGAAGTCGAGTTAATTCCTTAAAGGGGCTCTGTCACGGTCGTTTATTTTATTTTGTTACAGTATAGTGTATTGCGAATAACCGCGCTTACTTATGCTGCGCAGAAGAAAAAAAAAAGCTCGAAAATGACAAAATCACTGACAGCTTCTTGTCGAAGACTTATATCTCGCAAGCATTATAAAAATGATACAAACAACAAATGAACTTCGAAAAACTGTTAAATTTTTAAGAGGGTGTCAATGGGGTGGTAGCTTTAACGGTTGACGGTTATTTACTAGTGGAAATATATATAGTCCAATTAAGTAAAAATTAACTTCTGTATGAATTAATTCAGGTAATAGCATGATTTTTAGTGATATTTCGCAAAAAAACCACGAGTGGTAATAGCCCACGTTCGATATATTTGAATTCTAACATGACTCCGAGGCTTTCTGGTCATTTTTCAATGTTTGGTTTGGTTTTCTTCGTGCTCAAGTCTCTTCTGAGAATTGCGAGACAACGAAGTCCCGAAAAATTTGCTATTTTGACCCTTAAGCCTCGGAGTCATGTTAGAATTTTAAAATATCGAACATGAGCTACATTATAACTTTTGTGTTTTGGAGGTTGGCTTAACCTTTCACATGTGAAATTTCTAAATATTTTCAGATATAAGCAAGTTGTAGGGTCTAGTAAAGTCGACTATAGAGAGTGTGTTTTTCGGAGAACATGGGAAATGGTTCCTCAGTAAGATTTAGCACGTGATCATGAAAGACATTTAGCCTTAAAGCAGGGGTGAAAAGAGTGCCTGGCTTGATAGCGCAGCTAAGATCGACGTTACAGCACTGCACCTCGAGTATCGCAGAGGTCATGGTTTCGAATCTCGTTTAAGCATGATATTTTTTTTTCACTTTGGTCCGAAGTTTAAGCATGATTCTTTTTCACTTTTCGCTTTGTTTTAGAGGGCGACTGCTTAGTTGCTATGCCGAACGTGTTTCGCGTGTGAAATGATCCCCTGATCCCGCATTTCTACGCGTACGGTATATGAAATTAAACACATTCACATTTATAAGGATGGCAATGATTACTCTTGTACTTAAAGGCCGCTGCCATGTCGCCAAGCAACGATAGAGACGGGTCATGACAACGCATTGCGCTGGAAACAACTGGTTGAATGTCAGGCCACAAAGTCGCATTTATAGGAAAAAAATTATCGAGCCCTACTCTGCAATTCAGATTTTTTTGCAGTCACTTAATTGATAAAAGAATAAGTTTAAAAGAAAGAAAATTGAGAATTTTGTCAAATTTCTTTTTCATCTGAGTGTCGTTTCAGCGTCGTTTACGCAGCTGGTCACTTCCTCGTATACCGGCTGAAGATGACTGTGCAATTTTTTACACTGTACTTTCCGGCCTGGGATAACCTCAGATTGCTATTTACTTTGATTAATTACGCCAACAGGCTATAAAAACATTACAGAAATGATAAACTCTAAACTGATAAAAAGACGTGAATAACAACAGCAAATACAAAGGAAGGCACGAATGGCAAAATAAACGGCGGATTGCAGTTGCGGTTTTTGAAAACTTGTTAGGCTAATAGTTTATATTGTTTGTTTATGCCCTGATAAAATGGTTTGGGGGAGATATTTGTTTGATATACGTTTCGTAAGCTGTGATTTTGTCATTTACAACCAGTAAATTTTCCCGGTAACGTCAAGTTCATTGGCGATAAAAGGCGCGTCGGGTTATAGGAAATAATAAACCAATGAACAGCAGCCCCTTAAATACTCTCTACCGGATTTAACATTGTAAAAGAAATCACTGGTTAAGTAACAACAAAAAAGCACTTTGAAAAACTGTTACAAGTTTTGAAACCTTGTAAAACTAACGGTTTTAAAGGAAAAACTTAGAAATGGCCTATATTGCAATCCTTATTAATATTCTTCTAACTTTCACTCTAGAGAAGGCGACACAATCGTGTTTACTGCTGTGGACTCTTACGAACCAGCCTAATTAACAATTCGCCTCAATTCTCCTTTTTTATAGGGCCCTGGTTTTATATGATCCTGAAAACAGGATATTTATACTTGTTCAAGAAGCCCGATTCTCAAAATTTTACGGAAGCCATTTCACTAGAGAACTACAGGTAAACCATGATTTGCATTTTCCTTTCGTTAAAATCTTTTAATGGTATATGTACAGGAATGAAGGTCGATCGAAATTTCTCTAAGCCAACAATTTGATGTTTGGAAGCCTTAATACAGAATGGCTACTTAAAATGAGATAAATAGCGAAGCTCTTGTTAATATACCTACGCAAACATAAAATAACATCGTGCAATTCAGACACCTCCAGAAAATACCATAAGATACTGTAATGTTCTTTGTTTGCCACCTCAAGATTTTTTAACTCCCAAAAGAAACTGAAGACAATGTGTATGCGAAATTTTGGGGTGACAAACAAAGAGCATCACTGTATGTAATGGTATTTTCCGGAGTGGTCAATGCTAAACGGCGACGGCATTTTGAACTATCAACTCCCTAAAAATTACTGTGCAAGTTCACGTATCCAGATTCGTGTGGACGTAACCTTAGAGTGAAAACCAACATTAAAAATATCTGTTCTTTATGTGTTCTTAAACTACTCGTCTTTTGTGTTTATGTGCAGAGTATGTCATGCCCAAGAAGTTACCAAATACCCATGGGTTTTTAAACTGATAAGTTCAGCAGAAGTAAAAACTTTGTTTTTTTCTGTGGATACAGAATATGATTTAAAGGTAATTTATTAATAAATACTTATTCTGTTTTATTTATAATCATGTACTGAATGTCTTGAATTTATGGGTATTTTAAGTTCAACGTGGTATTTATGGTACTGTAGCTAGTAGTATTATTGCTTTTCAATTTAAATTGTTTTAATTGGACATTTGTTGTTGTTTTTTGTTACAGAAATGGATGGATGCAATTGTGAAAGAGAAAGAGGAATATATTAAGTAAGTAGCCGAAAATGAAAAAGACTTTTAGTGGCCGGTAACTTCCGGTAACCTGTTATCTGCTTTGTTCCCAGTCTCCATCCAACCCATGAAACCAAGGCCAACACGCAAGAGAAATGAAATTGTCGCTTCGTTAGTTAGAGGTTATCATTAGATCCCATGGCCCGTAGCGCCTTCGGACACCTCATGAAATTTACACAACGCAGTTTTCCCTTTTACTAATAAGGGTTAAACACTGCCTTTTACAGATTAGGGTTAAGGATTGCCTTTACTGAGTAGGTGATTAGAGTTAAGCACTGCCTTTTCGGCTGATTAAGGTTAAAACTGGTTAAGGTTCCTTTTTTAAGTTGGGGTTAGTGCTATATGTACTTGAATTGTTTCCTCACCATCCAACAAATCCTAGGTGGTCTAGTGGTTAGTGTGCTATACTGGGTCTTCTGGATAGTGGGTTTGAATCCTACTGCTCTTCATATCAATTTTTTTCTTTCAAATTGACGAGACTTGCACTTCCATGAACATTTCTAGCTTGAAATATCATCCAAGTGTGATATAAAAGCAGAAAACAGTTCTACCTTGAGTTAATTTCATAAGGGGAGAAAGGGGCTACGGCAGATGGGATCTAATGTTGACTTTAGTTGGTCGAAGGTAGCCTGTGCACAGACATCCCCCCCCCTCGATTTCATTGGAGGGGAGGGGGCAACTGTACACACAGGCTAAAGCTATTTTCCCAGAGCACTTTCAAGGACATTATCCTCCTAAAATAATAATAACAAAAGGTATCATTGCAGAGTTTACAGGGAATCCAGGAAGCTGAGAAAGTGGTTTAATTTTCTATATTTAAGCACCAACGCCAAGTAAAGCAATTACTAACAAATGGCATTCATGTTCAACAGTCCAACTAGTCATGCGTACTGCGATATTGATTACCCACCACAAGCTGATAGCCAAAGATCCCCGCCTCCTCCACCGTCAACTTCAAGGAGACTCCCTGAACGGCCTCCAGCCCGTCTTCCTGATGAACCGTCGTCAAGACGACCATACTCACTGTCCCTTCCCCCTGAACCCTCGGAAAAGTACAGTCAGCAAAGCAAACCATTACCTCCCCCACCCAAACAAAACAACCCCGTGAATAAAAAGCCCGCAACTCTGCCCCGTCCACTTCCAGAGGCACCGGAGGCACGAGGAGGGAAGCTTGGACATCTCACAAAGGCAAGAAGAAGCTTCTCGGAGTCTCAGTTAGGGGTACAACAATCAGGAGCAGCATTTGACAGTGTGGTAAAACAGCTCAATAAACAAGGCAACAAATTAGGTCATATTCAAGAAACAGGTAATTAATCATTTATTTTTAAGCACTTTTGGAATGAATTGTAGACAAGGCATTTGGACTAATTTTCCTACCAGACGACGGACCAGTCAGCACTTGCGTACGACAAGCCGTGACTGGTTCTTACCTACTTATAATAATGTATTGTGTTCACTTTTTTTTTCTTCAGCCCCTGCCCTTCCGCGTTCTCCAAGACCTGCTGCATCTAATCCTCTGAGATCAAACACACACGGAAGGTACAACTTCACTAGCCTGCGATTAGAATCTCCAGTTACTGGAACTTGCAGCGTTCGCCTTTTTCACTCGTTGAAAATCATTTTCTTTAATTTATAATCATTATAATATTGTGGGTGACAAATTATGTTAATTTGTGAAATTACAAAACTGCCATGGCAACATTCGGCATTTTTCAGTGTCAAGATGGCGTCCAAGTTTAAAGTTTTGTGAGGATGTCAAGGAATTAAAAGACGGTTTATAAAACCTAAACACACGAAATAGCACATCAAGGCAAGAAAATGTTTTGTCAAAAAATTCAGAAAAATTAACTTTTTAGTGCGTGAAGTTCTCGATGCGATAAACAAGTAAAAAACCCAAGATTGCGAGTGTAATTTGTCACCCATGATATTAGCAAGTAATGGCATGTTATACTTGTGAAATTAGGGAATGGTTTCACTTGCGTTTTGTCCATATTGAAATACTGACTTTTTCGAGCCTTTACGTATGACACATTATTACTTATTGACTACTGATGAACACTCGTACGGGAGTGGAGCGTTTAGTACGTCCGTACTCCCGTACGCCCATTCAGACTCTTGGGGAAGGGGAATGGAGTGTCCGTAAGGGAGGGGAATGGAATCCCCGATATGCACCTTGCGTTTGTCGTGGCGTAAAGCAACGTTTGCTGGAAAAATAGTCCCGTTAATAGAAGTGTCTTCCTCTGTCCGTTAAAAAAAATTGATTCTTGTATCTATCTGTCTGCGTTTCAATTTCATTCTTAGGTGTCCCCCAGACGGATGTGAAAACGCCAAAGTGAAACAGGTTGAAGTGAGTTGGCCTTATTTGTAATTTAGTTTCTAAAGAATGGTACCTCATCATGATCCTAGCATAATTTGATCTTGACTTCAGATGAAGTTATTTGTCCGAGCGCTTTGAACAGCTAGCTCAAGTAGGTGATCGGACCTTTGCTTTACACACACTCGCTAGGCAATGAAGGCATTCCTTCTGCCAACGTAGTAAGGCCAGTCAATTTTGGAATTGCTCAGGGTAGGATTCCGAAGAGATGATGTGTTGCAACACTTTTTAACGATAGCTTTCTGAATGCATTGCAGGTTTCCCAAGCTTTTAAGGGGGACGCAGATAAAGAGACGGCAAGCAGGTATCGTTTTCCTAGTTTAAATTACGAAAATGTGCTTTGACAGTTACAAAGAGTTGCGCCTTGACTAAATTGTTTTTTTTTTACGAGGACAGCCCTGCACGTAGCATGGCATTTGTCTGAAAAGTCTTAGTCATAATAAAGTTTGCACTTATGGTTTTCCACTAAATAACTGAGGCACGTAAATGTTCGCATATCAGTAAACTCGCCCTTGAAAAATTGTTTCAATTTTCAACCTTTTTTTAAATAAATCACCATGCATTTTTTGCTCCTCTTCAGACTTTTGAAACCAGAGTTGTTAGGAACATACTTGACACGTCCCGGCAATTCAGAATCAGGAAAGGTAAGTGTTGAGCTCTCTGTGTTGGTTCTATTAATCAGTGAAAGCATTAAAGATTTGTGGAGAGGGCTGGCTGGAGGTGCGAAAATGATGAACCGGGATCTCGTTTTGAGAGCCTGACTCAAATTTGTTCTTACCCCGAAGTTACAAATTCTAAAACAACCAATACTGAAAACAGCAATATATCAGATTAAAAGGTGGTTTAGTGGAGTAGCCAATATCGTCATTCTTTCACTTAATACTAATATAATAATAATAATAATATAATAATACTTGATATAATGGTCTAGGCCAAACGACGAACTTTTCATGAGACGAGCCAAAAAGTCTTATTTGGGTCGACCTAAATTACGATCTTAAATTAAAATGTGAGATCGTCTGTTGGGTCAGATCAGACGTCGAACTTCAGACACGTCGAACTAATCAACTGAGTAAGATCAGTAAAAATTTTCTTACGAACGAGGCTAAATATACCTTATCATATAAATTTTTGATTTATCAGTTTAGTTCGTCGCATGTGAAGATCGACGTTTGATCCTTAGACGATCTTCAAACGTTATATCTGTCTGAAGCAGACGGATAGAAGTTGTTGGACGATCCGAACTCATTCAGACGAACAGTTAACTGAGCCAGGCGTCGAACTTCCATGAACTGAACTCACTAGGCTTGATTCGTTTCATGAAAAGTTCGACGTTTGGCTTGGCCTTAGTTCCCTTAAAAGGTAATGTGACGACACGAAAGACCGCCAATTTTATTGTGGCACTTTATATTAGGTAGTTGAAACTTGTCCAGAAATTTCGCCCCCTATAACGTACACACCCGCCTACCCATCAATTTTGTTCCCTTGGGTTGTTGCTGAACTGGTAGCAGGTGAACGCAAAATCTGTACTTTTTTATATGTATGTAATTTACAACTCTAGTAGTGGAGTAAACTGAGAATGATTGATGATTACTCTTCAAGCTGTATTTATTGATTTTGCTTAATTTTCCCGCTCTTTCTAGTCTTTGTCAGTGCGAGACAAGAATGAAGACGGTACATCTCTTATCAGGCACTACAGGATATTCTTTAAGGAGGTTAGAATTGTGCTCATTTAAGTTTACATGGAGGGAGGAATTAAGATCCTAGCACCAGCAAGACCCTAGAAGGCGGATCATCATGGCACCATATGTTTTCTGTATTCGGGTTTGAAGGCAAAGGCAGATTGCACTTCAATCAAGCGCTTGGATCTTCCTAGGAAGATCTTAATACTATTTAAACTGCCTTGGCTAGGAAGATGTAGGGACAAAACAAGACAAAAATGGCGGCTGGTCGTTCAGTGGCTAATCATGGCAAAAAGAAGGCCGACCATTTCGTTTTTCGTTACCGCGAGCTGATTATTATCATGGTATTTCTGCTGAAAGGTAGTTATTGACACCAGTAAAGAGAGCAGAAGGGCATTTTTGTTTTTGTCGCCCACCATTTTTAATTCCTTCTCGAACCTTCTCTACTTGGGCACCACACGGACAAAAAATGTCTTCATTTAACCCCAACGTAAAGCAGTGTTCCGCCTTGTAGCATCGTCCCGGTGCCAGGATCTTCTTTTCTATATGTAAACAGTCCCTTGCTCTATTGTCCTCTTGAGTTATAGAAGGTTCGTTTTAGTTACATTTTTTTCATACAAACCGTGGCTTATTGTTTTTAAGAGATTTTAATCCTTATGGTCAATAAATTAATGAAAATTTGGTACCTACGTCCAGTAAGGGCTGATTTATCAATTCCCTAGAATTAAACTTTCGACAAAATTATTGATGAGAGATAAATAAACGGACGTTCCTCTTCTTATAGTTAATAGTCGGACAAACACACGATTCGCAGCCCTTATAATTACTCACCGTTTTACAAACTGATGTTTTTATGCTTCCTCGTGACTCCAGGACATTGAGTAATTTTGATTTTCAGTGGACAAAAATCTTGTACCGGAATAATCTAACGCATATTGCATTCTTTCTTACATTTTTTAAGGGCTAAAGACGGAATAAATCATCTGTAATGACACCAAAAGAAATTTGTTATGGGAGCCCGAGAAAATGTATGTCAAATTTCACAAAATTACATCTTACACATGAGATTTTGAGAATTTTACTTTTGTAATCACAATTCTAGTGAAATTTGGCTTTCATTTTCTGGGACTTCCATGAGAAATTTTCTTTGGTGTTACTACAGATGATTTATTAGGGCCATTTATACGAGGAAAAATGAGACGCGTCTTACATAAGACGCGTCTGAAATAAGACGCGAACTGTACCATTTATACGAGCATGTCTTATCTAAGACAAGAACAGCTCGTATAAATGGTTCGCGTCTTATTTCTGTTCTAGACTCGTTTTCATGTGAGTGTTGCCCGTACCAACGGCAACCAACAAGGCGCGAAAATTTTCCCGCCAAAATTTAACGCATGCGTACCATGCGTTCGCGTCTTATGTAAGACGCGAAGGTCATTTATACGACGTTTTTCTCGTCTTAGCTAAGACGCGCCTTATCTAAGAACAGGTGTTAAGGGCTGTTCTAAAATAAGACGCGTCTTAACTAAGCCGCGTCTTATTTTAGACGAAATGTGCCGTTTATACGGAAAGTTCGCGTCTTATTTAAGACGCGTCTTATTTTTCCTCGTATAAATGGCCCTATTCAATGATGTCTTTGGCCTTTAAAAAATGTAAAAAAGGAATAAGATATTGTTTAAATATTTGTTATTCTGATACAAGGTTTTTGTCCACTGGAGTTAAAATTACTCAATTTCCTGAAGGATTCTGTCTTAAAATCTTTTAAAATACCTTGGAATCAAGTCAAAAGTGGCAGGTTTTCAGTAGGCAACGTTGCCATATTGGAAAGAATCAACGTTTCGGGACCATACTTCCTTTCGGCTTGGCCAAACCCAGGGAAGCATCATTAGGGCCATTTATACGAGGAAAAATAAGACGCGAACTTTCCGTATAAACGGCACATTTCGTCTGAAATAAGACATGCTCGTATAAATGGTACAGTTCGCGTCTTATTTAAGACGCGTCTTATGTAAGACGCGTCTTATTTTTCCTCGTATAAATGGTCCTATTGAGTAAATTCCACACCTTAGAAGATGATGAAAACAACAAATTTTAAAAGTCAGAGCAGAGAAGTTTAAAATAATTCGATTATTTTGTTCTATTTTATGGCTCGTAATTCGTAAGCGATGTAAAATAAATGAGATTTAAAGGCTGACCTTAGTGTCCACAGACCACTTTTCTTTATTTGCTTACACACGCCCGAAAATATGCTAGAACTGAGCAGATTAGACGAAGACTGTTGAAACCAGACGTGTCCTTTTTCATGAGAACGGTTTCTTCCTTGCATAGGGAGTCAAAACAAATATTGAAGAATGGTAGCTAGTGTGGCTTCCTAATAATAAAGAGTTGATTGCATTATTTTGTAGTACACCAAATGTCTTTGCATACGACCTTTGTCTCTATGAATGCAATCGTACCTTTTCTTTTCATTTTTATATGTCGTCGTTGTTTGGAAAGAAAGGTAGACAAGAGCCCCCGTTTATTTCAACTTGCTTCCTATAATACCTTGATTTTTTACCTTGTTTTCTTTTTTTGTTTTGTTTTTGCAGGGTGTCGGGTACAGTTTGGATAATAGAATCGGACCATGGTTTGCTGAAATTTCACAAGTTCTGGGTCATTATTATAAACACCAGCTACCAAATTCCGAAAACAAACTTCGTTCTCCTTATCAGCGTTAAATTGTTTATAGTATCAAGAATTATGCGTTTTTAATGGAAGTACTTAAGAAGTGATAAGAGAAATGGTCACTTCGTGCGATTAAGTATTTCAATTGAAGACGTGAGTTTTAAATTTTGACACATATGACAGATGAATGAAAACGAACACTGGTTTGTTCATAAAATGCCTGGTAAAGCACTTTTGTAAACATTGAAGCAACCGAGCGGATGTAATTGTATGTCATAAGGTCTCGTAATTGGACGTCACAGAGCAAGAGTTCTTTTCCCAAGAAATCACCGTATTACACCGGATATTCATTGTCTCTCTGTCCATTGATCATTTTACTAACCCACGTTTAGACGTACCCTCGCAATCCAACCCAGCCCTCTTCCTCTGCGCGACGTTTTCTTCCCAGGGGAAGGGGAGGCTACAAGTTGCTCTCAATAGACCTCTTTGCATGCGCTTACGGCTGATGGGATAAAAGCGATGACACGTGGTTTCTCAGAGGTCCAACAAGTGATGAAATCTACTAGTAGTACAAGAAATCGCGGTCGAATTTGTTTTTTTTTTTAGACAACGGAAAAAGAATGAAGACATGTTTAACTTCAACACTTAAAATATGGGTGGAAGTTACCTTTATTACTTGTTGGGACCACGTTAAGCGGTCGTAAATGACCTCACAGCAGCAACAATGACGTAAACCTTGTCGAAACTTGAACTGTGTAGTTTCAAAAACTAAAATCGCAGCCTCGTTTTGAGAGAATGAACAAACTCGGTAGTGATCACTCGTATTGGTATATTTTACCACTTGTTTGCCTCCTGCCTGAATACCACGTGACATTGATTTTATCCCAGCAATTCTAAAGCGCGTTCAAAGATGCGAGCATCGTGAATAGGGTCTATTCACTTTATGTATCGTTAACAATTACTAGTTGAACACACAAGATATATTAGTTTGTTTCTCGCTTGACCAAATACATTTCAACAGTTAACAACGAGAAGGAGGATAGACAGTCAGGTTTTTTTAGAGTTGTGTTAGTTCACTGGCGATGTAAATCAATTGATGTTTTCTTTTTCATAAAAGAATTACAGTTTTGGAAGGTGTCCTCTCCACGCAAAATAAATATAATCAAAATAACGATGGTGCCCTGCTTATACTACTCCATTTCACAGAGATTTTACAATGCCCTGCTTATACAATTTTACAGCGATTTTATAATGCTCTGCTTATACCAATTTACAGAGATTTCACAATGCCCTGCCAGTTCCATTTTACAGAGATTTTATTCCTACAAATATAATAATTTACAAAGATTGTTCAGAGTTTTTTGGTATGTCTGTAAAATTTTGAGTCTTCTCACTAATTCCAAAGGTAGAATTTACTTAACTATGAGTGAATGAGGCTGAGTATGTTATGAAGAATTATGGAGATCGAGGAGGGTGTTATCTGTCGAGGCCGTAGGCCGATGCGGATAACACCCTCCGAGATCTCCATAATTCTTCATGTGATACGAAAGCCGAATTCAATAATTGTTTTATTATTCGTTCAAAATAATTCCTAGGTTAAAAACATGGCTAAAACATGCTTACCTCCATCGATCCAACGATGTTAAGTTTATTTTCGATAGTGCACCTTTTAGTTTTGTCCACCTCCGCAAATATTCTCCAAATAGCAGATGTCGCCCTTCGAGTTGTCTCCTTGCTGTTCTTGCCATGTTTTTAGCTATTTTTTCGCCTAAGTTCTTACTCTTGAAACGAGTGAAATTTCCGCCATTTTTCAAGTTCACAATCAAAACAACTCAACCTCACCCCCAGGTCTTATCGGTTAACAGTGCATTAACCTGCACGAACACTGCATTTTTGACGTCATTTCCTCGCTAAACACAAAATTTTTCCGAATTAATTGGTCATCAGAAACTGGTTATGGTGAATTAAACGTGTGCTTTTAGCCAATCAGAATAGGGGAAATATTTTGAATGAATAATAAAGACTTTTAATAAACATTTTCAATTTCAATAAATATATAAACATTATAAAATGTCTTCAAAATGATTTTACAGACATTATTTTTTTTCTCTGTGGGGAGAGGGGCAGATTTTCTATGAATTGTTTCCTGTGATTGCGAAGAGCCGCGCTCGCACTACAGAGTTCTTTTGGAGTGTTTATTTTTTCTTTCATGGCGTATGGCTGCAAACCTTGCCACATTTCTAACGTACCTGTAACTCCATTGATGAAGGGCCAGTCCCGAAACGTTTGGAGAGGTGGTTTGGAGAGTCTCCTGCTACGAACACTATAAGCAAGGTCTGGAAGCGGGATCCTGATTCCGCATTCCCGCTCACGACAATCCCGCATCCCGAACTTCCGTCAACTTACCCTTCTCGTTCCCCAATACCTCATCCCGTGCCAAAAATTTGGTGAAACCCGCTTCCTAATTTTTTTGTCAGATCCTGTATTCCTAAGGAAATTTGCGTTTCCCGAATCTCGCACTGTATTTGGTCATATCCGGGATACCAAGAATACTCGTCCACACACTCACTAAGGTTTACGAGTACTAACTATGTAAATAAACAGAATGCATCTTGAGTGAGTTTTTCAAGCGAGACTTCTTTATTTTCGTTATCAGGGTCACATTCTAGTTAACAGATGACAGGATAAATGTTTAGCAATTATTCCTCGAGCTCGAATGGGCTTTGAGCCAATCAGCCCATTCGGCCTTCGGCCTGATGGGCTATTGACTCAGAGGCCACGAGGGCGAGAGGAATAATTGCTTTAGTAAAATCCAACTAGTTGGTCAAAAATATCGAGACAAAACAACTTTAGCTAGTTAAAGGGACTGGTTCAAGATAATGCGCATGTGTGATTTCTGACAGTAGCTGATTGTTTTTTAACCAATCGGAAGCGAGTTAGATGCATGCATTTCAATTGTACCAGATCGGTGAAGATCGCGCGGCCTGTTGCGGTATAACTGCAGGTAGGAGTCAAAAATAAAATCAAAGTTGAACGAACTCATGCCTTTAACCACTTTCCAAGTGTCGTGTGTTTTTTTTATAAGCCACACACTACTCCTAGAACCATACCAGATCGATAGGCTAAGCTTCTCTATCTCCAGACTCTTGAGAACGTCCTGTTGCCGGACGGCCACGATGCTCTTCTGAACCTCAAAACATTATCAAAAACAAAATTTTTTGCGTCCTTCTTAAAACTTAACCAGTCAAACGACACAACCACACGTTAATCACCTCTACCGAAGTATAACTAGACCAGCCAAAGCGACGGATGTCCGAATAAAAAGAAGGATTTTCAATGATTGCACCGGTAATGGCGATTTCGAATTTAGTGTTGACCCGACAAATTTATTCTGAAGAGACAAACTGCGCGCATGCGCATTATCGTGAACCAGTCCCTTTAAAAAACCCTTTTTGCGCCAATAAGTCAGGCGCGCTTTTTGCTACTAGTAGGCTGACTGGTTTGCGGTCTATAGAGTGTGTAACGAAACTGTAACGCGATCGAAATAACCCATTTTTTCAGAGGTTTTCGACGGGTTTTGATGTTCTAACGACAAACACATCTCCTCTGGACCCTATGGTTTAATTGGTCTAGAAATATCTTTGGTGAAATTTAAATAACCCAAGGGATAGACTGGGCGTTTCCCTCTCAGTCCCATTTTCAGCATTTTCTCTCTTGCTCAACAGCGATTTTGTGGTGTCGCCTGTCGTAAGCGACTTTCAATTATCTAGCGTGGGTAGTTTGGCTAGTCGATTATGCGAGGCCCGGTTGTATGTTCTTGAAAAGTGAGCAAAACTAGGTGTGAATTCGAAGGATGTTAATGTTTTTCCAAAATATGTGATGCCAAGTTTACGACTAACCTTTGGGAGAAAGATGAGGCACTGGGTGATTGTGGTGCAGAAGATACACAGCAAGGCACTCAGTGTATACACTGCATTGCTGTTACACTTTAACAGATTCAGCAATGGGATAGTAATTAATGCTGCATGGTATGAATACGTTATACCCTGCGAATCCGATCTGCTTGGAGTAGTTCAGACCTAGTATGTGAACTTTACGGGTTTCCCAGGCTAAATAGGTGCAGAATAGCAGAAGGAAACCTTGCTTTGTAGCCGTACATCATACCGGTCCACACAGTCTCGTACTTGGACTTGCAGTACGTCTGGTATGGATACACAGCAACATCGGCTACTGAATCCATCTGAAAACATGCATTATTGACATATACAATTAGTTTATGCGTAGCCTAGGTCCCATACGTGATTTCATCTTGGTTAGTATCGTCTGCAAAGCAGCGCCGATATCCAGTTCTGGACCCCTTAACGGACTCAACGAATTACCGGAAGTGCGTTTCGAATTTCCTTTTATTATACTGATTAGCAAATCAATAATGAATAGCTTTTTTTAACAGACCAATCATGGCAGGTACTCAAAACTGGGTACCCAGGTGGGGGCCCAAAATAAGGATTTCGGCGCTGTTTTGCAGATCGACGTAACCCATGTGGAGAAATAATGGACACGCACGCGCAAAAGATAGAAGATTAAGATTGTGTAATCCCGCCGAAAGGCCGTCTTAAGAAGAGACTTTGTATGGACGAAAACAAAATAATTGATCTTTCCCTTGCAATAGATGCACGATGTTGCATCTAACCTGTGTCCAATATTCACTTCTGACTTAAACATGCCATAAACATGTAATAAACATTGTAAATTATAATGGCCATTGTTTTGGCCCAGACAGAAATCGTCCAAAAACAACGAATGGCCCCCATGTTGTCTCTAATTTCACGCAGAGGAGGTTCATTGCAACGCGATTTCTAGAAAAAATAGACGACGTATCCAAAATGTTGCATCTGCTTTCTCCTTTCAAACTAATGTTCTTTAAGACAAAATCAAAGAAATTTTGCCAAAATAAATATCTGCCACGGTTTTGCAACTTATTTTCGCTTAAATTTCCGCAGCTACATAACTCCTTGAGCGTGACATGAGGCCGATATACGACGAGGAAGGCTTCACTCAGAATCAACTTTGTAACCGGCTGGTAGTTAGTTCCCAGGTTTGAAAGCAGGTCCAGAGATTTTTTAACCGAGTAAATCTGGGGCAAGCAACTTTCAAAATACAAAAATTTGCGAGTGACGGATATATCAGGAGCCAATTTCTGCGGATGTATACGGTTTTTAGAAGAGCTGTAAAGATGTCGAATTTTTCTCTATTTTTGGAGGACATTGATCTCCTGATCAGTGGGAAGATCCCGTTAATTATATCACAGCCAGGCCGTCTGATGCAGCCTACAAAGTTTTGTACAATTTCATTTTGGCGATCCACCGGCGCGATCTGAAACAGACTCCTTGTTCACTGGTTAAGTTTTCACGCAGATTTACTCTTTGTCCTTTCCAAAAGATAAAAAACTTTGCTTTTTTAGAGGTACAAATATATCACCATGAAAGAACGCAAACTAAACGAGTGTCAAGCAGCACGACTTACTTCTTCTTTCGATTTTCTTTCGACGATGAGCCTTTCAACCTCAAAATATTTACCGGAGAAACGATATATCTTTCTTCGCTTCATTTTATTCATAAAAGCTGTTGAAAAATTATCCATCCCAGCCATAGTACGTTGCATAACAGGAGCCGATGCGGCCGAGTTTAGGTCCGTCTGTGGCACAGGCTAGTTTAAGCGTGGCAAAATCGGGCTAGAATGTTTTACATATCATTATTATTGGCCGTCCAGACCTGATAATACTGATTTCGTCATTTACCAAGCTTTGTCACTGTTGTGGCGGCACCCTTATATTAGGTAAGTAAAGATAATAGAAAATGGTAATAGCACCGGTGGAGTCCAGTTCGGTCAGGATACGAGTGAATCGCGGTCGTCTGAAATGCTGGGAGTTGCTGCGTCCGTTTTGGCATTGGTGTATTTTTTTTTTACCAACTTATGAGGACTTAACTGAAGTCCCCAGAAATAAGGTATAATTCAACCTCGTCCCCAGGGCGCTTTTCCCTGGCCAGGGAAAAGCGCCCTGGGGACGAGTTTGGGTGTAACTATAGTTATACGCCAACTTATGGGGACAGTTTTGTGGAGACTTAAAAGAGTCCCCGTATTCTGCCAAGTCCCCACTTCCCTGGTGTGTGTTCATATTCAAGTACCCACAAGTAGGCTGCGACATACACATATACAGCTATTTCGAGAAAGGTTGTCGGAAAAAATATGCACGCGACAATCCCGAAAGGTAATATGGGATATGATCAATATATACTGTTCCTGACGACTGTAGCTGTCGAACCTACTATTGCTGCTTTCCTTTAGCACTTGAAAACACATCTTCATGGCCTTTCGTGCCAATTCTTTCAAACTTTTGATCAATTCACTGAATTCTGCTTCTATGTTCCTTTTGATATGCTTCTTTGTTGATGGCTTACATTCGTTAGCCCCTAATGACATTACATACTATACAAGTAACTGGGTCATCTCAAGCAGCCTTACGTTTTTCTAATTTTCTATCACATCTGATCTTATAAAGTCAAAAAGCATCTAGTAAGCATCAGACTCTAGACGGGCATATTCATCATCCGAAGATTCACTGCTCGTATCAGGGTTCACACTGCTACTTGCTTCTGGTCTAGTGCAGCTCCTGTAGCATATCCTGTGATAACAAGTCTCTGTTGCAACTAATTCGTGCGACACAAGGGCAAGAATCTTGCTGTCATTCTTTTGTGTAGCAATCTTTCTGATAGAGCTATCTGCACGCATATCTCGGTATTGTACTAAAGGCTCACGATTCCTTGTACCCTTGAAATATTTTGGCTTTTCACAAAAAATACAAATGCGCTCGTATGTTGTGGAAATATTGGAAGATCCTCGAATAGAGACTCTCCTAGCCACTTGTTCCTGGTGAGTCTGGCTATTGGATGATCGCTGGGATAATTTATCTAATACATTTTTCATTGTAAAGATGCTTCGACACTTAGGATGGTAGTAAATGAGCGAAACTTCTCCGTCTCGAAAGTTGTACGATTTCTTGGTGATTTCGAATCTGTGCTGCACGTAGCAAGGTTTTCCACGACTCCTCGTCTTTAGGATTAACTAAATCACTGCTATCGTCGGTACAGTGAATGATCCACTTCTTCTTGCAGAAACGTTTGACTGCATTTGACTCCTCAGCATCATCAACACTCCTTCTTAGATGAGGACCCTTGTTGTATCAGATTTTTCAGCGTTTAAGTCACAATGCAAATGCAATAAACAGGGACATAACAGCACATACGGTATATTATAATTTACGAAAGTCTGGACTTCCAAAAGTTTTTTTTTCATAGAGGTGCCATGATTTGGAATGAGTTACCACAAAAAACATACGAAGAATAACATCGCTATGTCCATTCAAAAGGGAAGTAAACCAGTTAGCTTTCTAGTTTTCTGTTTCCCAGCACAGGGCAATCATGTAAGCCATTCGGGTGTATGTAGTCTTTTTATCCTTTTTACTTCGCTTAACCTTCTCAGACTGATGATGTTATTGTGTTTAAATAAACCATATGTATCTATGTATTAAAAATTGGCATATCATTTTGAGTTTTCATTACCGAATAACCGATAATTCAAATAATGTTGACTGCAACAGGTTGATCATTTCTAAAATTAGATTATATTTCAAAATGTATAAATATATAAACAGATGTTTATGATTGATATGAGCAAAATACATATCGGATTATCGAAGTGAACATTGTACAAGAACTGTAAGTATTTCCAAAAATCTGTTTATTAAGTCAAAAGTTCAGACTTTTGCCTAAAAAAGTTTTAGCGCTTTATTAACTAGATCATTTTGCTGACTTTTCTTGAAATTATTGCGTTTTGCATGGTAAAATGGCTATTAAACCGGCAAATCAAGAACCCACTACCCTTGCCATGGTAGCCGCCATTTTGGATTTTACCTATAATGCAATTCGGACGCTACTTTTGAGTTTTCTACTTTCTACTTTGGTTAAATTCAGAACAAATAATATTTTGGCGATAAAAAAACGCAACAAAAAAACTTCTCATGTCTCTCATAATAAATTAAACTACAAAAGATATAGTACATTTTAAGTGCACGTTTAGTATCCTCAAAGGTCATTTCCGGCACTTTTACATGAAAAAAATATCTTGAAAGCTACTCCTACAGAAAGGTTATCATACAAATTTTCAATCTCCATCTTATGTGCTATCAATTCGCAGCAATCATGCTTTGTCCCTCGAATTGGTACCAAAATCAGGATTGGCCTATGGACTATAATAAGAGAAAAAGAAAAAAACAACAACAACAACAAAATAAACTGATAAAAAATTAACAAAACTTTTAAAGATATTTTTAAATATTTAAAACAGTTTGCGTTACCAGTTAATTGGTTTTAAAAGCAAGCATTGGGGTTCGAGGATGGGTGTCTAGGGGGATGCTGCTCGGAAAAAAAAAATAGTTAGATACCCGAGAGAGGCATTCTAGAGGAAAATTCATACCTGAAGGGGAAATTACGCGTTATATTACACACGAAAACCGATATCACAAAAATCGGTTTTCAAGTGCAATTTAACGCGGAATTACGGGACGAGTCAGGTAATGGATTTTCCTTGAATCGCATAATTAAATAAAAATAAGATTAAAAAAAAAAGAAAACAGCAATAATATTAATGTTTGTACTTATCGTGAGAGCGCGCTCCGAGTCATTTCAAAGTCACCTGGCAGCACTGTCATTGCGTTAGCGAATAGGAAGCAAGGTCAGTCGTACAAGTTTGAAACTTCGACAACTTTATCTGCACCTTGTGCTTGTTTTTACGCTTTTGTTTGTTTTTGGCTCTACAAAAGGGGGGGCAATGGTTTTGAAAACATTTTAAAATGATGTTGTGGAAAAACCTTTTTTGCAGTTGTTGTGTTACAATTTGACGATAGTTGTTACGTATATGTAGATGCAAAACATTATCACTTAGCCTCGTTTTCAACTAGCAATTCCACGCTAAGTACTCGCTTCGTTAACCAATCAGAATGAGAGATTTCAAGTTTAATTATGCGATTCTAGGCGTGACTCAGGCAGGCAGTCGGAGGTGCTATACTAAAACACGCAATTAATAGACATGGGGCGTTCGGTTTTATCTTTATATTATCTTCAAGCTCTACCCTTAGCGATATCTGTTTGAGTACCAATTTTAGCTTTCCTCCCTTAACAATAGGCCATTTGCACTAAGAGGCATGTGACATCGTTTTTATGAAAATGAAAGTTATATGATTTTGCCTTCGAAAAACGATTAGTGGGTCATATCTTAAACAAAATAATAGTGATTTGGTTTTTTAAACCCGAACCATTTTCTTAAAATGAATATGTTCGTACATGGTCACGTGACCAAAATGTGATTTTTAAAATTATGAATTACCTCCCTCTGAACACAAATTTTGCACTTAAACTTCAAGGAAAATGTTGAAAAGATGATGTGATAACGTTTACAGCACATCTGAGCGTAAATATGAAACGTTGAACAAGATATGAGCAACTGAGTAGTTTTGGCCGCCATGTTGGAGGGCAAAAGCATGCCTTCCAACATGGCGGCCAATACAAATCACACTACTTTACTGAAAAATCAAAGTGCAATAAAATATCTCCCTTAAATGCGTTTCCTCTCAAATTTCGGGTGTAAGATAATTTTTGTGTGCTCTAACAATTTTTGGCATCAGCAAGATTCCAACTCATTGTTTAAAGGAAGCATTGGTCATGTGACCTCTTAGTGCAAGTGGCCTATTCAAAGTGAGACCATAATCTGCAATTGATACTTCACTGACCTGGTCCTCAAGGCTCTTCCCTCAGAAAATAGAATGTTCTTTTGCTAAGGGGAAGTAAGTAAGTAAGTAAGTAAGTAAGTAAGTAAGTAAGTAAAGACTTTATTTTATGAGGGTTAGCACGAAATAGCCGGGGCTAATAAACTTGTGGCCCTCTAAACCTGGAAAACGGGCAAACCCGGGCAAACCTGGGGAAACCTGGAAACGAGCAAGACGATCTTCCATAGAGGACTCTTCCCCTGAGCTAATATCGCACGTGATCAAATAGTTGATCGAATACTTAAATAGACCATTTTCGACTGAAATCCATACTTGGCTGCGAAGCTTGAAGGAATAAAACAAAAGAAATGTACTATTCATTGCTGAGCCTCAAGATGATTTCTTATGTGTTATTCCCCCAAGCCTCACAGCCAGGAATGAATTTTGATATATAGGAATTGGTCAATTTTTATTCGAGTATGATAATCGGACGCCCTGATCTTTCTTGAAGTAAACGATCTCATTAAATATCCTTACTATTACCTGGAAGTGGAAGGGTTAATCATATAATCCATCTGGATCCCTGGTACCTGAATGCAAAAACGGGTTTTTATTTGAAACTTTACAATTCATGGTGCAAGGAAGGGTAAAAAGCTCAAACAGTGTTTGGTGGAAGGGTCAGCATGACTGCATGAGGCGCTTAGAATTCTGGGTATAAGAATTTTCTAGACCATCCAGACAATGCTCTGAGAAAGATGGCAGAACAAGAAGGTCGCTTACAATTAGTTACGGCGAAACTTTACATGAAGCTCATATCTTAAGAGCAGAATTTGCAGAAGTAGCATGAGCAATCATATTCATATGGCAAAGCGGAAGTGGTTATATTGCTTTGCTTAGATCCTGGGAGTGAAAAGGAAACCTACTTCTTGACTCCTTGTGGAACTGTTTAGAATCGGTAAGTTCGTCTTCGCAAATGTGCAATCACAGAAGTTTGTAAAACAATCTATAATTTTAGTCATTTGATTTTTATTAAAATTTTTTTTTTATGGAATCTTACAGTTCAGGGATCAGACTCGAAGACAAGAAGGCAAAGAGTATTTAAGATTCAAAGTTTTTGCTCTATTAAATTTAAATTATGCGAGGCTCTCTGATGTATCCACTTTTTCCTTCAAATGGTCATATTTAAGATCGCATGTACAATGTATTCTTTGATTTCAAGGATAGAGTTGGAAACAATTGTTGCTCAGTCCTCTACGAATATCACTAAGATACGTTTTTGGTAGCATATACACAGAGCGACGACGACTAAACCGCAGGAGCCGATTAATATTCTTGCACCGCTAAGGACTGACAAGAATTATTTCATTGATACAAATATTAATCTGACATCATTTTGTAACCATCATTGCATTTCGTTGGGCTGGATGCACGGTATTGATGCTCACTGTCCTACTGATATTGTAACAGCCGGCTGTAGCAAATTGCGACTGGTCAAGTCGCTGTACAGACCGAAAGTGATGCCGGAAAATGTAAAATATTTAAATTTAAAATATTTTTTGTGCCCAATCAAGCATTCGAAAAAGTCGTGGAACCGGTTAAGAGTAGTACCCAAGTTCTTGAAAACTTTTACCGCCTCTGGGTATTTTATACATAATGACACGGTTGACATTAGGTCCAAGCGATTGCAATTTTGCGAAATGATGATCGCTACTTTATATCTTGGACTTGGTCCAGTATGTAAAATTAGTTCCTCTGAAAAAAGAATTGACTAAGTGCCCAGTGGACCGGATTTTTCTGGGCGGCAAAAAATAAATAAATAAATAAATAAATAAAAAATAAACCAAACGATCCGATGCTAAAAACAAAACAAAATAAAATGTATATAAATTAAATAAACGTTCTTTCATTGGGACCTCCTAATAATATCTTTTAATGGACTAGGACTTATAATTAATAAGTATGACCTTTTTCATGTAATTTACCGTCCGGGTAGAATCCCTACGGAGAGACTGACCTATAAACAAAAACCGTGAACTGGACGTAGCCTGCAAAGACTTTCGTGAATGACAACCAGCCTCTCTGAAACATTAAGGAGTCGATTATTTGAACGAAGTCTAACTTAGACCGCAGTTTAATAAGTCATTTGACCTCCAGATCCCTTTCTTAGTGGTTTGATTTAAGAAAATAAGCGCTTTTCTTCTCGACGCTATAATAATGAACTTTATTAAAGTCTCATGCCTTATAGCTCAGTTACAGTGTCTAATACTAACTGAATTGCTCATTATATAAATGGTGTTAAGATAAAAGCGTCGGGCAAACTGAAAATGGCAGGCTTACAGAACGCGGTTTGTTAAACACGAACTAAACTCTGTTTAAATATCTGGCCCTTCTCATGTGCTATTAGCTTCTCAAGGGGTGTGGTGGCGGGGGGGAGTTGGTTCAGTGATGCAAACGTACTGGTAAGAATTCTTTTCCAAGACTACTGTTAATATTGCTGTAATAGAACTTGATTTATAAGTTTCTCTTTTTGCTTTAAAATCATTATATTTTTTTGCTTTTAAGTAATAATAAAAGTCAGGAGCCCTGTAAAAGTGTATAAAGGGCCGCTTTGCTTTTAACTTTCTCTAAATCTATCTATTTACATTTCTAAGGAAGGGGATTAATTGTACACAGTGTCAGCTCTTGTCACAGCTCCAATCTAAGATAATGTTCTTTTAAGTTGTATCACTAACGGAGGAAAAAGTGCTGACCCGGCAGTCCTCGGCACGTCATGCATTTTCCGTGCACTTTTGTAAGCGTTTTTCCTTGCTATGTATCATAGAGGAATTAATTAATTAATTAATTAATTAATCTTCTGCAGCTAACTTTGAATTCTCCGCCTGTGCCCAGGCTTTTTCTATTTTTAAAATTGACTCTCATTATTTTTAAAATCAGTTGAGATCAGATTGCATATAATGTAACATATATTTTCTGTTATTTTTCTTTGATGCTACCCAGGATATTTGCAAAGAAATGGCCACAGGTTCATCCCTATCTGCTGCAGATGACGCCTTAAGGACAACAAATGAAAAAGCAAATTTCAGCCGGTTGGCACGGCTCCTGATGCGTGGAGGACACGCACTTTTAAGGGAAGTGTTTGATGCAACCCATCCACCAGCTACGCTTCCAGCTGTACTTGGTAACCCCATAATAAAGAAGCACCTGGAAACTCTGAGAAAAAACCGGGTCCTTTTCTTCCCGGAATGGGAATGTCTTTACAACTCATCCGGGCCAGGAGGGTATGGACAGTCGGCCGATTTTGATATCAGCCTACTTTGTAAATTGCTTCGGGAAATATGCAACCTTACCGCTCCTTCTACCGGATGGGACAACATGCCTAACAGCCATGATTACAGCCTTCAAGCAGACATAGTGAGAATCAGGACTTACCGTAACAGCATATTTAGTCACAACCACTGCATGGAGGTTACTGATGCTAATTTCCAGAAGCTTTGGATTGAAATAAGTGAGGCCTTATTGAGAATTGCTGGCCACTTTGGCAGAGCAAGAAGAGAGGAATGGAAGAAGTCCATCGAAAAGTTTCTCCATGATCCATTTACGCCAGATGCAGAAAAATGTGTTAAAGAACTTCAGTTATGGTACCGTGAGGAGATGGACTTAAAACGTGAGCACGAAAAGCTAAACAAAAAGGTTGAGCAAGGGTTCGAAAATCTTGGGGGAATGGTGAAGCGGATGCAAAGTAATCAACAACAAATCGAAGAGAAATTGATGCGTATTCACAGATTATGTCTTGAACAGTTCACGGCTAGTTCAGGTAAATTGCCCATTGCCCCACAAGTGGAAGGTGCCCACTCACCATCTGAAAGTGTGAAGACACGCATATCTATAGCTCCGAAGCAGCCACCATTGAAAGGTACTTCAATTCTACCCAGGAGTTCAGGAGTGGGGCGTTTAGTACGTAGGTAAGTCCCTACGCCCATTAAGACTCTTGGGGAAGGGAAATGGAGTCTCTTTAAAGGAAGGGAATGGAATACCAAACATGTTTCTTAAATTTGTAGTGGCGAAAAGCAACATTTGCTAAGGAAATAGTCCTAATAATAGTAAATCTAGCTTCTGTACAAAAAATGTACTATAGAGAATAACTTAACCGATCTTTGCCGTGGCCCGCACTAGTATGGGCTCCTGGCATTTTCTGGATTGATCAATCTAAGGTCTTTTGGATCATTTATTTCTTGATGTACAATCTCGTTACGCATTATTTTGTGGAGAAAATTTCCATGATATGCAGACCATTCAAATGTTAGTTACCATTAATTAGCAGTGCCTTCTATGACCGGTGCTAGCCTAACTTGAAAAATTGATGTATCCTTTCATATAACTATTTGAGTTACAATTTGCTGAAATTTCCATTTCACTCTTAGATGGCCCCCTGACGAATGTAAAAACTCCAAAGTAAAACAGATCAAAGTAAGTTTTCCTTGTAATTTAGTTTTTGAAAGAATGATACTTCATCGTGCTCCTTGCTTAGTTTGACTTCAGACAAAGCTATATTTAAGAAAGTGCTATGAACAGCAGCTAGTTCAAGTAGGCCCCATGCAAGGTAATCCAGATTCCAAGAAATCTTTGCTCGTGAAATCCGGAATGCGGACAATTCTTCCTTGTGGAATACAAAATCCAGAAAATATTTGCGTTCGAAATAAGGATTCCTGGGTTCTGGATCCGGAATCAAACTTAAGGATCCGGAATCCTGCTAATAATTTGGATTCAGAATCTAAGTTCCTCTGACAAGAAATCCAGGATTCGGTACCTGGAACCCAGAATCCACCCAAAAAATTGATGCGTATTCACATATTACATATTATTCACAGTTCACGGCTAGTTCAGGTAAATTGCCTATTACCTCACAAGTGGAAGGTGCCCACTCACCATCTGAAAGTGTGAAGACACGCATATCTATAGCTCAAGAGCAGCCACCATTGAAAGGTACTTCAATTCTACCCAGGAGTTCAGGAGTGGGGCGTTTAGTACGTAGGTAAGTCCCTACGCCCATTCAGACTCTTGGGGAAGGGAAATTGTTCTCTTTAAAGGAAGGGAATGGAATACCAAACATGTTTCTTAAGTTTGTAGTGGCGAAAAACAACGTTTGCTAAGGAAATAGTCCTAATGATAGTAAATCTAGCTTCTGTACAAAAGAGGCACTATAGAGAATAACTTAATCTTTGCCGTGGCCCGCACTAGTATGGGTTCCTGGCATTTTCTGGCTTGATCAGTCTAAGGTCTTTTCGATCATTTATTTCTTGATGTACAATCTCGTTAAGCATTTATTGCATTGTTTGGAGAAAATTTCCATGGTATGCGGACCATTCAAATGTTAGTTACCATTAATTAGCAATGCCTTGTACGATCGGTGCTAGCCTAACTTGAAAAATTGATATATTTTCTCATGTATCTATTTGAGTTACAATTTGCTGAAATTTCAATTTCATTCTTAGATGGCCCCCTGACGAATGTGAAAACTGTAAATTAAAACAGATCAAAGTAAGTTTTGCTTGTAATTTAGGTTTTGAAAGAATGATACTTCATCGTGCTCCTTGCTTAGACGAAGCTATATTTAAGAAAGTGCTATGAACAGCAGCTAGTTCAAGTGAGCCCGATGCAAGGTAATCCGGATTCCTGGAAATATTTGCTCGTGGAATCCGAAATTCGGAAAATTCTTCCTTGTGGAATACAAAATCCAGAAAATATTTGCGTTCGAAATCCGGATTCCTGAGCTCTGAAATCCGGAATCAAACTCAAGGATCCGGAATCCCGCTAACAATTTGAATCCAGAATTTAAGTTCCTCTGACAAGAAATCCAGGATTCAGTACCTGGAATCCGGAATCCACAACGTGGAATCTAGAATCCAAGACTATCTTGCATTACCGTACTTGGACAACTTTTGCTCCGCATTGAGCAGGTCCTTCTGTCAGCTTAACAAAGAACGCCAATTAATTTTAAAATTGCCCAAGGATTTCTACAAAAGTTGCAGCATTTTTTAATGATTGTTTGCTGAATGTATTGCAGGTATCCGAAGCTTTTAAGGAGGACGTAGATAAAGAGACGGCAAGCAGGTAGAGTTATTTTTCTATTTTGAAGCAGTGTTAATGACTGCTTGGAGAGTTCTGTCTAAGTCATTTTTTCTTCTAAAAATGAAGCATATCTGTAAACTCGCCCTTGAAGAGACCTTATTCACGATACCCGCTATCTGTGCACGCCCTTTAGGATTGATGTGGTAAAAACAAGGTCACGTGGTATTTTAGGGGGCAAACAAGTGACAAAATTTGCCAAAACGAGTAATCGCGTTTGAGTTTCTTTATTATCTCAAAACAAGAGTCGTGCAAAATGTACAGTTCGAGTTTCGACAAGTTGTACGTCTTTATTTCTTTCTGGAGGACCTTTCCGGTCGCTACTACATCTAAAAGCATGGCAAATCATCATTTCAACCCATAATTTGCTATTATCATCTTTCATAAAAAGTTCTCGTTTGTCTGGTGTCTATAGAATTTACAAACTCGAACGTGATTTTGTGCATCGTTCTTGTAAGCAATCAGCGGTCCACTAGCTGGTGCACATCTGAACGTGTAACTCCGAGTAGTTAGTTCAGTATTAAAAACTTTCGTTATTATTATTAGTATTATTATTTTATTTTATTTTATTTTTTTTTCTTCTTCTTTACAGAATTTTGAAACCAGAGGTGTTAGGTACATACTTGACACGCCCAGGCAATTCAGAGTCCGGAAAAGTAAGTGTTTAGCTCTCTGAATTGGTCCTATCAAACAGCGAAGGGGCGAGAGAGTGGGTGTGGGCAGGAAAATGATGAGCCAGGATCACCCCGAATAGTTAAAATTGAAATGAATTTTTTTCATTGAAATGTTGTTGTTTTTTTTTAAATCGAAATGAACAGGAACTTATGAAATGAAATGACTTGTAAATACATGTAGTGCTTTCACTAATGTATAGTTTTTTTTCTTCTTCAGCGAAATTAATTGTAAAGAGGTTTTAATAGTTAGTTTTGTTATCAATAAAAGAATATTGTTAAATAATGATGATAATGATAATAATAATACTCCCTCGGGTTACTGCTGAACTGATAGCAGCTGAAGACGAAATCTGCACTTTTCATTAATTTTAATCTACTTGTTGACAAACTGGGAATGAAAGATGATTACTCTTCTGGCTGTATTTTTTTTTTCACATAGTTTTCTTTCTTTTTTCTAGTCTTTGTCAATGCGGGACAAGACTGAGGACGGTTCATCACTAATCAGGCACTACAGGATTTCCTTTAAGGAGGTAAGAATTATTCTCATTAGCAGTGTACTATGTTGAAACTTGTGGAGGAGGGAATAAAAAAAGAAAAAAATGAGGAGGGGAGGGGAAACCAGTATTAAAATTGTGAAGGACGGAATAAAAAAATTGAGGAGAGAAAAATAATAGAATTTTAGAGAAGGGAATGAAAAAATTGAGGAGGTAAACGTAGTGTTAAAAAAAGAAAGCTTGCTTTCTTTGACTATTTTAATAGATTCCTTCTAAATCACTGAGTATTTTACACTTACTCTTTGCAATTATTAAAGAGTCATAAAGTGGATTTCTTGTGCCTTAAGAAACGTGTCTGGTTTTATCGCGAGCATTTAATAGTCGCATGTTTCAATTAATCTTTCGTAGGTTTTTTTATTTTTTTGTGTTTTTATAATATTAACTGTCCCTTGGGTCTAGCTGTAGAGGCAATTGTCTGGTTGTTAATTCGCATAATTAACTGACTAACGGCGCGATAACAGGATAAAGTTGTCATATATACTTTACTTTTAAAAAAGTAAGGAGTTGTTGCAAGGGATAACTCGGAGCGTTCCTAACGCGCGTCCAGGAAAAAACAACAGCGCTAAAAAGGCGTTTTTGAGGGTCTTTTAGCGCAGCCGCTGATGCGATCCAGCTTTTCTTGTCAAATGAGTTTGTCAATCAAAGCCGCATAAGTCAGTTGGAATACATGTCCGATAAAACTGGCTATCTTTTGACGCTGGAGTTTTTCCATTTTGTCAATTGGCGATGTCTTAAATAACATTGGTAATAGTAAGACTTTTTTCCTAGCAAAGCGACTGCAAGAAAGATAGGGCTTTCAAAAATTGTACGCCTTATTTTGAACGCATATTAGATCAGGGTAAAAAGAGACCGGGCAAGCCTAGGCAAACGTATTGTGCCTATTGTGTTCTTCCATATGAAAAGAAACGACTATCCACTTAATTATATATGGAGGAAAACCCTATGTTCTCCTGGAAACACTCTCTTTAGACGTTACAACAGATCACACCTCGTTTCCATCTGTAAATAGTTGGAAAGTTTTAAGGTTATATTGTTACGCGGGTAATCTTTTAGAGGACGGGTAGCTTGCAAACCAAACTGAACGCAGGGTTGTCGGAACAGCAACAAGAAGATTTATTCCAAAAATGAACGTAGTTTCCACGAAGTAAAACTCCACAACAGCACTAGTTTAACTCGTTAAACTTACACGGCCTCCGCCAACTTCAATTAACTTGATAAACTTACACGGCCTCCGCCAATAGAAACTCAGAGGAATCGATAGTTTCTTAGTTTGATTTTTGGTGACGTCACCTGCAACCCAAGAATATACGTTTACAATAAGATTCTAGAACTTTCTAAATAGTCTAATTATAGAAAGATTACAAAATATACCGCTTTAGGAACGCTTACGCAAGATCCTAAAATAAACAAACTACGAACTCTCGCGAAGCTTCTAGAAAGTCACGCTAGTCACGCAATACAATCTTTCGTAACATATATAAAGGCCAAGACATCCTCTAATTTCAAAGTACAAAGTACAGTAATCTTCAAGCGTCGAAAGCTCTAGAATTTAACCGCCAACCGTCAAAATTCCATGGAAAAAATTAACCTTCAACCGTAAAAGCTACCACCCCATTAAAATTCTCTGTCCATGGTTGATAAATCAAAGTAATTTTAATGGTAGTGACATTATTCAAAGCAATTCGAACTCCATTAGAATCAAATTATTGTTATCTTTGTTACTTTTAATTGCAAAGGGCGCCCATTTATAGCAGTTTCCGCTGACGGGTTACCCTGGTTAAATAAGCAAAGCCTTCGCAAAACGTAGTTAGTTGAATTAGGCACGATTTTTTAAATACGAATCCGACCCCGGCTAGGCTGGGTACCCCATCCTGGACATCTTTTCATAGAACAAGTCGATTTAGGCTGGGAGGGTAATTACCCGGTCAGGCAGACTGGACAACCCGCCTCAGAAGGTCATGAACACGATCAAATTAGATTGAACGATGTTACGGACAGACGGTCGGGCTACCCCACATAATTGGGTTACCTCACCTACCTGGGGTCCCCCACGTCCATTTTTATCGGGCCTTTGTCATTTTAAGCAATAGAACTCAATAACCATGTTATGACTGCAGTCAAAGCTTTTTTGGTCATTTGTACGTGTCGTCGTTGTTTGGAAGAAGGGGAGAGAAGAGCCACCGTTTCCCTCAAACGGGCCTCCTCTAATTAACTCCTTGACATTTTCTTTTCTTTTTTTTTTCAGGGTATCGGTTACAGTCTGGATTATAAAAAAGGACCTTGGTTTTCTAAAATTTCAAGACTGCTGGGTCATTATTATAAAAACAAGCTACCAAATTCCGAAAACAGACTTCGCTATCCTTATCAGAGCTAATTCTTTTTTGAAATACCAACAATACTATTTTACTTTAATGAGAGTCTCTTGCTAAGGATGCTGAGGTTCTCGTTCAACTACTATGTTATACCGTTTCTAATAAAACCATCCCCACGAGTCATTAAAATCAGGAATATTGGTTGGATTTTGCAAGTGAGCTGTCTTATTTTCTTATCAAGCTCACATTCTTGACAGATAAATGGATGAATAAACAGAAATATCCAAAGGCCGATTTTACCGACTGAGTGCCTGCACTGTGTCAGCGCAGTTCAGGAATCAGCATCGTAAGCAGCATTTTTTAATGCTGGCGATGGTAGCTCTTTTCCTTCGTTGCTATTTTTTTTTTCCAAAACAAAAAGGTTGTTTTTTGAAGTGAATATCTTAATGTTTAAACTATAGGACGTAAACTACAGTGTTTGTGTCTTCTTGAACAAAAACAAAGAAGCAACTCTAGAATCTAATCTAAGGAGTAAGCAATATAGCAAAAGAAGTTGCACAATTTCTCAGTATCTTAATCCAAGCACTTATATAAATCTACACACTGTTGGATATTCCTGTGTAGATAATTTGGGAAAATTTCCAGGCAACTTATCGACAAAGTTTTAATGCAGGTATAGGAGTCATGCAGCGCATCAAGAATTGTGTTACCCTAGCTACTCTGGAAACAGTTTATAAGGGCGTAATTAGTTCAGCCATACTGTTACTGTCACTGTTCTCCATTGTGGGACATGTACACCTGCGTTAAATTATTGAAAGATAAAATACAAAGATTTCAGTCACGTGCTGCTAGAGTTCTCACAGGTGCCAGTTATGATATTCGCTCCGCAGACTTAATTGACTCTCTTTCTTGGCAAACACTTGATGAATATAGACGGCGCTGTGCAAAGTCAATTTTAATGTATAAAATATTAAACTAGAAATACGTGTATCGCAGAACCTCGCGAAGTTCGGGGCAGAGGCCCATAAAATGTCAGGGATGGAAGGGGGAGAGAATTGAAGTAAATTGTGTAGCTTGGGAAGGCGAGTTTCAACATTGGCTCTATGGAAGGTGAGATGTAGTTAATCGCCTTTTGGTTGGAGTAAATTTCAACCCAGTGTTCTTTTATTGAAAAGGATTTTCTGGGATTTAACTGGGGCTGGTGTTGTTAAGGAAGGGTAGCCAATGTTTTATAGGTCCCTTGTTCACCCCATTTGACCCTCCTACATGTGTAATCCGTGATAGTAAAAGAAAATGGGTGTGATAGTGAATAACTGCAGGCGAATATGCAGCTAACACATGCTATCTTTAATGTGTAATAATAATTACTTGTGAAGTGTGTCATTAGTAGTGAGTGAATGAAATGGTAATAGGGAGATAATGCTGCAGTTAAAATAACAAGTAAATGCCTAAATGCCTGATTAAACTGTTTGAATTTCTGAATTTGACCAAAATTAAGTTTTGACCGTTTTAGTACAAGCATGTATCTGCAATAAAGCTCTAGATAGTAATAATCTAACTTGCGTCTGATGATGTCACATTGAAAGGCTCTATTCCTCACTGGCCATCCGTTCCCATTTAAAAACGATCCTTTTGCGGGGAGGAGGGTGGGGGCGGGGAGGAGAGGGGAAGGGCGTCCTTTGTACTTTTGGAAGTTTACAGTACTCGTGACTCGTTATAATTACAGTTTTGTGAGAAACGAAGTTCTTATAAAATATGTTTTTTGGACTCAAACAGCGTATTTTTTTGTGTATGGTTTCTTTAACGTTTCAGCATATTCTTTGTTCCAAACTTTACATAAGAGTAAACAGTTAATATTTCCCGTCTTCCGTTGGGTCTTAAGAGACCTCTCCTGAATGGGAATGGCAAGACTCGGTAGGGATAGCAAATAGTTGTAGGTTGGGTCGATTTAGTTAAGGCGGTATGTCTCTACATCACTGCACACACGATTAACAATGCGGGCTAGAGTGCTTTGTTTTATCCAATGAAAATAAAAGGCTAGCTTGCAACCAAAAACACTATGTTTTGGTCAAATTAAGGATCGCAAAGTGAAATTTTGGAAGCAGTCATCGTAAGTGGCCAAACTTGAGAGGAAATAGCTTAGCAATAAAGTTCTGACTTCACCAGATTCGACGCTCTTAACGCCGGGTCACGCTAACAGCATGAGTATCCATGAGCTGTTAGTTGACGAGGCTCGTCTTACTGGAAAGTTAGCATTCACAATTACTTAAATAATTGCGTACTGGCACTTGTTTACAAACAAACTGAAATTTACACATTCTGGAAAACTTGATTTCTAAACAAGCCCCCTCCCGCGAACTCTTTTAGAGACTCCTTCTGCTTATGAATGGGTAACCAGTCAGGCGTGTGACGTTAGCGTGTCGAAAGGGTTTTGCCTATACCTCTCTTACCCAAGACAAATGCTAAGCTAAGTTATAAGGGATCTTATAAAGCGAAGTCAATGTTGCTCCGCAAACAAGAGTTTGCAAACTATTTCCAAATTTTTCAATATGTACAGTCATTTGATAAAAGCTTTACCTGCTTGCACAACACGACTGGTAAAAAGGAAAGTTGTCGTCAAGCAATTTTATAAATAGAAAGCGGAAAAATAGAACAATGAGCGATGTTTTTCCGCATTACTCTTACTAGTTGTTTATGCAGCCCTTTGAAAGCAATCCACAGTCATTTGACCGGCTGTTTCGTCGTACTCAGGAACAGGAAAGAAAAATAACGTGCTGAAGTGATGAATTCCTACTTTGTCTTAGTTTGCAGCATTTGTATTTGCTTCAGTTGGACTGGTCTGTCGAAGTTGGTTCACAAAGGTAATCACTGATAGAGAGTCTAATAATTACATAAAACCAAAAACTAATTCGACAGTCTTTAGTATCGAATAAAATTTAAGGTAAGGTAGTAGAACATAAACATTATGTTCCTCAAGCTCTATGATGAGTTATAGTACCAGCTCAGTAATTTCTAGAGTTTTGTCTGGCACTGTTCTTCGCTCATGCACCTGTTACGCTTGCACTTAGAGTGTGGGCTACTTGGATAAAACGTAACTTAGACCGCGGGTTAAGATAATTGTTAAGGCAACATTTTTTTTGTAAGTCGTTTATTTTACGCGATCATAAACGAACAATGGATGAGCCAAATTCAAAATAAGCTAGTACAGTTTGTGCAACACTGCCTTAACTCTGTTTAAATAACCGACCCCAGGACAGAAAGCTAAGTAACAGAATACAGTAAAAACAAAGTCGGCTCTTATATAACAGTAAGCAGTAAGAGACACAAAACAAGTTGCATTATTGTTATTAAAAACTAGGCTCTTTGCTAAAGTAAAACATAGTACTACATGTATTTTAGATGAATGCTTAGTTTAATATATGGATCTAGTGGACTGTGTTAAAAGGTCATCAATTAATTCCAGTAGCTAGTTTTGGGTGACATAAATACAGGAAAATTCCTGTATATGCTGCCTACAATGCCTATTTTGAATACACTGTTGGCATTTTACAAGAACCGCACCTGGTCTTTTCGTAGGCTATAAAAAAATAAATAAAAAATAAAAACATTATGATGACATATAATAATAGGATTTTATGGCGATGCATCAATTAAGGCAAAGGCCTCCAGGCTCCAAGCAATCGGAATCTTTCAGCGAACGCATGATCTCAAATAAAATGCCTTTTGACATAAGATAAAAGACAATATATATTTTCAAATTAATTAGTTTCGAATGTTTAAACTCGCATTCTTGATGCAATACTACATTTTTTTTAACTGTAAAAGAGTTTTGAATACTTTCAGGCTATAATTGACCTTAGAGACACTGGAAAGTCGACAGAAAAATAAAACGCTACAGACGTCGGTATGTCTTATTCGTTCAGAAAATTAATAGTTTTTTCGTGGGACCAACAACAATCCCCTTCCCACCCACGCAATTACATTAACGATGAAGCCAAAAAAATAATTACGTAAATCCTTTATTAAGGCCCGGCCGGGGGGGGGGGGGGGGGGAAGGGGTGTATTTGAGAGGGAGGGCTTATTTAATGTAGCAAAAACAATGGTATAAGTATTCCATAAAGAACTAAAATATACGGTGGAAAAGCTAAAGTACAAGAAATCCGAGGTCTGGTACAGGCGAGGATCAAAAACAAATCCGAACTTCCCGTTGTTGAATAAACTATCCTGGGTCAGTCCAAAAGAAGTTTTACAATCGCGATTGATTTATACAGTCTATCATAAATTATTGAAGAAAAATAAGGGGGAGGGGGAGGGGGTTTAAAAGATAGGGGGGATTAAATTTCTTCCCCTAAAAACTGGGGAGCTTGTTAGAGAGAGGGGACTTATGAGGGAGGGGGTGGGGGGCTTAATTAAGTGTATTTACGGTAATGAACACTCACTAGGCCTGAGTTTTTCCGCTTTTATTCAAAAGCTTGCTTAGAAACAGTGGCAAGAGGTAAACTCATCAGGCAGCAAACAAGCATTTAGCAAACTATTTCGTGCTATTCCCGATCTTTAATATTCAGCATGTACAAGGGCCGGTGTATTCTTCCAGTAGCCTCGATCTTGCAGTCTTTTATACGAGAACCTAAAATATCTTTCAAAAGCAATTAAATAACTCAAGCTGGTGTTAAGTGCACGGCAAAAATGATTTAATAAGGATTAGATATCATGTTCTAAAGGAGCAATTTAAATCAACAAAAACAAGAGAAGTGAATAAGCCTTTGTTTGGCCGTTTAAATATTTCTAGTTAGACATGAACCAACAACTCCATTATGGTCGACTGATCATATGTTGTGTCGAGACCTGTTATGGAGCTTTTTATGCATTAAATGTTATTGAAATATTCCAGCGTGCAATTAAAGGACATTTTCAGCTAGTTTAAAGACTGTCCTGTTCAACTGCCGAGGTAGAAATGTAGACATTCTTATAAAAAAAAAAAAAGAAAAAAAAAAAAAGTACGTCACTTGGGGAATACTTACGTCATTAGTCTATTTTCCCTCGCATAAAGGCTCGGGAAGTCAATAAGTATTTTGACAAAACGTGCGTCAAATTTTTTTCCGATCGTAATGTTACTTGTCAACATTTGATTAAACATACTTAAGACCTAACAAAACCATTAGTGATTATATTTGAAAGTGAATTATTAAAGATACGCAATGGCCCAAGTTTTCCGCATTCACAAGAATAATTAAAGAACGAAACTTAGACCAAAACAATTCTGTAGGAAGCGAGATGCGGTGTCAAAGTTTTCCTGCAGTTTATTATAACAATAAGCTCATTCTCGATCTCTTGATTAAAATAAGCAAGGGCCTAGACGTCAACCGGGTATTTTTTATTTAACTTCTTGAATACGAACATAGTTGACACTGCCCGTTATGAATCAATTCACAGTCATGAGGGTCACAATTGAAGACCGTGTTAATTTGCATTAGACATCAAGTTTATTGGTCAATCAATGGTCTTTGAATTGAAAACAAATAAATAAAGCAAAAAGACCCTCTATTATCTAATTCCACGCAGTACAAGTTCCTTTCAAAGGGCTTTAAATAATATACTAGTTTGCTTGACCTTTAGCTAGCATTTTTGTTCTTTTTAGCCTTCAAGGCACATAAATCAAAATTAAGTCTTTTCTGATTGATCTTTAGTCAATTAATTGGTCTGTGTTGAGAGAAGAAGACGCAACACTTGAAACATCCAGCTTCAGTTAACAACATTCATGTGGATCAGGAACGCCGGGGCGCCCTGTGCTTTGGTTGAACCGCGCTTTCTTGTAAAATATCGCAAACGAAGAATTACGCTTGAGTTCTTCTATGTTAGCAGTTAATTTCTTCGTCTCCGCTGCCATTTCGGGTGATTAGAACACAGAACTAACCAAAAAGAAATCAAAATTTCACCGAAAATTCCCACTTTCCACTTTTTGGCAGATTTTAGCAATCTCTACGAACCCTCTAAGAGAGAGAGAGAGAAAGTATATCTATATTGCATGACATTTGCCCTGGTAGTAGGTGGGTTTAACATTTACGGGGAGCTTTCATGTCGTTAAATTAATGACGTCATGGTTTCTTGCAGACGTCAACCCTTGTAAATCAAACAACCACAAGGTGCTCTCCGAGCCTGATCGGGCGGCAGGGTTTATAATAATGGACCAGCCACGCAGCGACAAAGATGAGTTCAACGAGTCAACCGCTTGGTATCGGTTTAATGGCAGTGCTGGCGATCGAATGGCAAACCGTTGCGTTCCTTACAAACACTGTGGTACTGAGGCCACTGGCTGGCTGAACGGTCCTCATCCTTCTAAGAAAGACGGCATTGTTAATCGCACTGTGTGCTTTCGATCAGGGTATGACTGCTGTTTTTGGAGCATCCAAGTGAAAGTTCAAAACTGCAGTGGCTTCTATGTGTATCAACTGAAAAGAAACGTCCCTGGAGCTTACGAAAATTACCGCTATTGCGGTAATGGAAAAGGTAACTGAAAAGTTCACTCTGATATTAATTAAATGCTTATAACTTTTCTTTATTTGGGTAAATCGCCCCATGTAAGGGAATCCAAAATAGTCTTAGATTCTTGATTCCCGGCTGTGGATTCCAGATTTCAGGTACTGGATTCCAGTCAGTGGAACATGGATTCTGGATTCCAATAGTCAGTGGGATTCCGGATTCGTTTAGCTGTATTCCGGATTACAAAGCCCAGGATTCCTGATTTCAAAATAAAAAAATTCCCAGGTAGCAAAAATTTCTCCGATTCCAGAATCCAGATTGCTTATCTTAAGATTGAACTTTAGGAAATGTTACTTATCTTTGACAAAAAAGGCGATTTGGATTAACCGCGACAAAATTTGAGTGACGACGAGGAAGCATTCCATTAGTAACGTTTTGCTGCCATACATCACCCTAGTTGCATGTAACTAAAGCTTTTTGTTCTCTCTTCTAGAGCCTGATCCATGCGACAGGCGATTTTATAAGGTGCTAGATGAAGACGATAGAGCAAGAGGATTCGTCACCGGAAGTGTCATCAAATGTGATTTAGAATCCGAAGATGCAGTGATGTACAACAGGTGGAGTCGGTTTAACGGCTCCGCAGGGGTTGCCATGCCAACCAAATGTGTTGATAAAATGCGGTGTGGAGCGGAGGCTCCCGGATGGCTGCGTGATAAACATCCCAGAGTGAATCAAGGTGTGGTCACACGAAAAGTTTGCTATCACTGGGGCGGTGATTGCTGCTTCTACAAAAATGACATTCAAGTCAAAAACTGTGGTGACTTCTTTGTTTACAAGTTTGAGAAGCCGCCGGCGAGTTATCTGCGGTATTGCGGCAATGGCAAAGGTAATCATATATTGTATATTTAAATGGACTGCGTTACAGTTATAACGAAATCTGTATTGATTACAGTTGTTACCATTGAGATGGGGCGAATTTTTATCAAGGTCAAAATAGTAAAGTCAAACTGATATCAAGTTGATTCAACGTTATTGCTTTATATTTAGGTCCTTCGAAAAGCAGTAATCCTGATACTTGTGAGGCTGAAGTTGAGTCAGTTGATTATGAAGGTAAGATTTAGCGCTGGACCGTGATCACAACGAAGATGGCGTGACTAGAGCGTTCACATTCCTCTATAATTATCATTGTTGTTGTTGTTGACGATAAACGCACGGACTGCATGAGCTACATCTTTCTAGTTTCAGCGCAGAACGGCGGTCTATAGCGGGAGGCGGAGCAGGGGGTCGGGGTTCCGTAGCCCCTCCAAACAAAAATTGGAGCCTCCCCCCCGCCCCCGCCGCCGAAAAACGCCAAAAAACAGTTCAACAGATCTATTTGACAATACCTGTAACATCGGGACTTAAGAGCGCACATTTTCTGCCCTCAGACGACTCTTAACTCCCTAAGAAGCACCCTAAAGCAGGACCACCTGAACAACTGCCTATACTGATGCATGGTCACAAATTGATTACGGAAATACTTGACACTGTGAAGTCAACCTCTTTCCCAGGTTTAGGAGAGAAACCTGGGGACGGGGTTTACTGTGAAGATTGGAGAGACATTTGCCTGTGCCAACAAACGACGCAAAGGGCATTTTGGAAAATCTGAGTAGGGGAATGCGTATAGCTGAGTCTCAAAACATCAGTCCGCCTCCTCTGCCACATGATCACTTTTAACCCACACTTTTAAAAATAGCTATAGGCATTGAAGGAGAGCTTGCGAACAAAAATGTCTGGTTCTTAACACACAGACTGGATGAAGAGTTGATCATGAGTTGTTCACTTAGGTACTGGTGATGACGACTAATACATATACTTTTGGTTTTTAAGTGTATTAACTAATCCTTGCCTGCTACCTTGTGCTGTGAGGAGCTGGCATTTACTGGTGCCTGCTTCGCAGTCTCCTTGGCAATAAAAGGCCTCTGAACTCCGCTTTGACCCTACAGTCTGGTCTGACGGCTATGCCATACTAATGAGCCCTAATACCGCTGTCACTGCCTGGGTGATATAGCTGTGCGCATGCGTTTGGTAGTAGCCAGACCGTGGTTTGCTGTACAAACGTGTGTCACTGGCTTCGAAGTTCGTTTTGTTGTCTTTCGTGATATACATGAAATTTGGTAGAAAATGCATTGTTTGTCTCGTAGAAAACCCTTGTTTAACTGGTGAATACATCGAGCTGTCTGAGCAGGACCGCGCTGCTGGATATTTAGCTACAGGACGTGAAAGATGCGATGGAAGCAAGTTCGCTAAAAAGGAAGCGTGGTATCGCTTTACTGGGAACGCAGGTTGCAGAATGGCTGAGGGATGTGTTCCTGGGAAACACTGCAGCAGTGGAGCTGCAGGCTGGTTGAATGGATCTCATCCTCGAGACGAGGACGAAGGAGCAGTAAACAGAACTGTCTGCTTTCGCTGGAAGGACGACTGCTGCAAGAGGAAGATTCAAATCAAAGTTCGCAAATGTGCCGGGAATTTCTTCCTCTATTTGCTGAAGCGAAATCCATGGAAAAAGGTCTCCTGTAGTTACCGTTACTGTGGCAACGGAGAAGGTAAGGATCGCACAAAATCAAGTAGCCTGCGAGTAAACTCCTCATTCGCCATTTGCCCCTAAAATTTTGCCTAATCGTTGTCTTCAATTTCTCTTGGGACGACTGAAACACCCAGTGGAAATGAAAAACGAATGTTATGCAAAAGTTTGGTGGTGGTGGAGGGGGGAGTTGGTTGGTGCAAACAAGGTGTATCATGGGATATGTGCAAGTGGTTAATTTGGGGGAGACGTGTCCCTTAGGACGCGCTTCGTTTGCCAAAAATGGCCGCTCTTAGGCTAAAAATCAAGTTGTCAAGAATGGTGCTTTCTCGAAAAACTTTTTTTGCTAAGCATTTTAGAGAAGTGCTGACCCATTGATGATTGTTTTTCTTTCAGCATAGAACTAATTAACAAAGCAATAGATTTATGCTTAATATTCTTTGTTTGCATTACAAGTACTTCAAAAGAAGAAATAAAATTGAACACTCATTAAGTTTTTTCCTGGCTCTGTATTTTCAGGGCCACCACACATAAGAAAAGTTCCAACGACAAAAGGTAAGTAAATTGTTGTAGGACAAACAAAAACAGTACAAAAATCGGTTATCCACTTTGGCGAAGTAACCCATTCGTCGTTATATAAAATGTCCCTTACTCGTTAGATTATAATTATTCAGTAAGAAGGAAGCCAGTGCTTTTGATCGCCTTCTACCAGGGAGAGGACAAAGGTGTTGAATTTGCCGGAAGATATTTCGCCGAAAAGCATAGCACTTTACATTGTTAACCTCAAGTTTTCTCTTTCACTACATCAATTTTTAGGGCCTACGCGTACAAAGATAAGAAGCGTTTTTAACTTTAAAGGGGTTAGTTGCTGTCAATTACCTCTCACCCGAGGTACCTGTTTGGTTTATAGTTCCTTCTGGTTTCTGATATAGTCTGCGTAGCAGGCGTCGAAACGAGTAGGGGATTGGGAGGAAGGGAAAAAAGGAAGGCAATTTTTTATGCGGAAAAGATTTTCAAAATAAAAGCATTTTCTCGCTGTCCTAAGCTTTGTTTTTCTCCGTCAATCTTTACGAAAACGCCATTGATAGCGAAAGGTAAGACAAGTGAATTTTGTATATTTTACAAAGGAGTGATGACGCTGCTAAGCAGCTTTTAACATGTTTAAGTTCCTCTGTTTCATTTGTTGTTCCTTTTTTCATAGGGAGGAATCGGGAAGACTTTATTTTGCTAAAAAAAAATAGCACTTTAATTTTTACTGTGAAGTTCTAAAAGTTTTCTTTTTACTGTCATTTTCTTAGGGCCCACCTCTACGAAAGCGCCACCGACGAAAGGTAAAATAAACAAAGTTTTCTCGATATTATATGATGCTGTTCACAGCATCCTTAGTTCAGATAATACATTGTATGCCAGAAAGATTTGTTTTAGCCGTAAAAATGGGGCCGTTTCGGTAAATAAAATACAGTCCTATTTTTTAGTCTTATTTGGCTCATTTATAATCAGGGCCAGTTAATTCCAATTACCTGGGGCTGATTTAGACCCAAGGGCTGAAATGGGCCCAGCGTGGGCTGGAATAACCTTTTGAATGGCCTGTCTTGGCTTCAATTGTGTTCAAATGGCTTCAGGAGGGGCTGAATCAGACTTTGGCCTGTGGGGCTGAATTGACACTTTGGGGCTGAAACAGATCTTTTTAATTTTTGGTGTAATTCCCGTTATGTGTGGGGACGTTATGTGTGGGGAGGCTCAAAGAGAGACGGAAAGCGGACAAAGTAGAAACGATAGTACGGTGACTGGTGTGATGCTACCTATCTTGCAACGTCTTTATTGAGATATCTGAAATGTGATTATTTTTTTCTCCGTTACAGTCTCTGTCAGACCTTCTCAGCCTCACACGCTTCCTCAACAAGGTAATAAAATAGATGTAATGACCAGTTTTCTTTTTCCTCGTCTGCCAATCATATCAAAGGTCCATGAGAAGAAGGGCTGAGCTCAGCCGAACTGGTTCATCTATTACATACTAACCCTAGCCCAACAAACATTAGGATATGCAATGGGAAAATCATCCCAAATTTGGCACTTAGCGTCCGGAGGCTGGGGTCTTCGGTTAATCAACTTTTTAGCTCATACGAGAGAAGCCTCTAGCAGACTCACACGCGGATCGAATGATAGGGAGGGAAGGCTGAAAAACTCGCAGTTATAGCGAATTTTGCTCATGCGTAGATGTATGACTGTCTAAAATGAGATTTTTGCCTTCCTTCGCCTCTCTTCTCTTCGCAATTTTTTACAGCAACTTTTCCTTTACTATTTACAGAAGAAGTTGATGTCAAATGTGGAAAGAATGAAATGTGGATCAGCATTCCGAAATACATTCTTCACGGCCTTGATCGAGAACACCTTCGCCTTGCTGATGAAAAATGTACAGCCACCGAGACGAAAACACACTTCATACTACATACAAATTTGACCGACTGCCACACAAGAAAAACGCACACCAAAAATTTCGTTTGCTACATGAACACGGTATTAGAAATCCCAGTAGCGCCAAATCAGATTATCACACGGGTGCGTGAGGTGGAAATACCATTTAGCTGTTACTACTCAAACATGGGCGTCGTCTCCGCTGTTGGCCTCAAAGTTCAAAGCAAGAAGATCATCTTCTCTAAGAAAGGCTTTGGAAAATTCGTGTTGGAAATGAAAATATTTCCAAACAACAAGTTTATCTCTCCCTACAGGAAGGAAGATTTTCCCATATATGTGCCTCTGAGGAAAGTCTTGTATATTGAAGTCAGTGTAGACTCAAAAGACACCAGGTTGGCCGTTTTGGCAGAGGAGTGCTTTGCTACACCAGATCCTAATCCTAATAAACCGGGATTGAGATATATATTCATCAAGAATGGGTTTGTTAGATCTCTAACACTAATTTACTTATTAACTTACGTAGCAGGCACTGGCTTATTCTAAGTGTTTTTGAAACGGAGAACAAATTGCGCGCTACTGCATCGCCTGTGAAGTAGTGTACGGACAATTAAAGCAGTCCCTTGGGTGGGACATTTAGAGCGACTTGTGATCTTACCCTATTATAAAATTGTGCTACAGCAAGTTTATAAGCTTAAATCAACTTTGTGTGATAACGGCACTTCTCCCTTACTATCAGAGTGACTACCATTTTAACAAAGTGGTCTGCATTGTTCATTTGCCGTTTTTCGTAAAGCAGGAACCACTAGCATAATTAAGCCAGTTAGAAGAATTTTACCTGACTTCTTCCGTTTCCTCACAGTCATCCAAGATTAACGTTGTGTGCATGAGATGTATTTTCTCAGCTTTTGCATTCAAAATCTCTCATCCCTTTTAGGTATGCATGAGTTAGTTTTCTTGCGAACCGAAAGGAAACCCAAATAGAATAAATATTTTGAGTTCACAAGAGTTCTCATTCAATGTGGTTCGGCAGACATCGTCTCCCATTCCTCTATCGTCTCTAACAAGTATTCTAAAATTTTCTGACATTTCTTGCAGGTGCAAGCAAGACGATACTGTCACTTTCATTCAAACAGAAGACAAACAGACTCAGCATTTCAGCATCGAAGCCTTCAGTTTCCTTGGCGATCATCAGTTTGTCTTCATGCATTGCAGAGTCAAGATTTGTAACGCAACAGATCCCCAGTCACGCTGCGCACAGGGATGCCTACAGCAGCGACGTAAGAGATCCCTGTGGACCAACCTTGGGAGAGATGAGGAGTACAGTGTGTCTCATGGACCTTTTATGAGGAAAGATGAAGAAGAACAAGTAAGGGATGTTCAGGATGCTACAGACGACTTACTCAGGAAGGATATCAAAGGTAAAGCATTATAATCAAATACAGTAAATTGCAGTTTATAACCTCTTGGGGTCCCCAGTTATAGGCCCATGTACCTGTAATCAATAAGATGGTACACTCGGTTATAAGCTTGTCTCAAGCCTTTGTTCCAAATGTGTTGAAATGAACTCAAATTCAGATTATTCAAATTCAATTCTGTCAATGATTTTTTTATATTATGACGTTTTGAAGATTGAAAAAACAAAACAAGTGACTGGAAAACGTATTTTGATCAGCACTGCTAGTTTGTCTCGAAACACTTCTCTAATCCATTTATGAGACTCATGAATTCCTCGTGAAACACCTTAGAAGATGTATTAGCCCAGTTCTTATAAGCAGCAGTTTCCTTCAAATCAACTTATGTCCACCATTCTTAGGCTCTTGCAAGCCAGAATGCGACGAATTCGAGAATTCGCCTTAGAAGTAAAAATTGAAATGTTAGAAACACTATTTACACTAATTATAATTCCGTGTTGCAGGTGATGAGAGCAATCCGACTTTGATCATTGCTATGGCCTTGACCAGCGCGATATGTGTGACTGGAATGACATACATGCTGTGGTCAAAGAAAAAACAAACCAAATATGGTTACCGTCCGCTAACACAAACAAAACTTGACTGATACCTTAAGGCACAAGTTTCATCTGAGGCTAATTTTAGTTGCTAAGTTTTACAGAGTGTAAAGAAAGGATTGTAAAGTGAGTTGAATTGGTAATTGTGAGGGGTGGGGTTGACCAGAGTGGGGTGGAGCGGGGAATGCTTTGCATCAGTTTAAATTGCATGTAAGAAAAACAAACAAAAAATACCGACAGTTTTGAGATTATTACTCGTGGCAATCGTCTTCTCATGAATGAATCGTTATGAATAGTAAGTCCTCTTCTTAATTGATAAAGAAAAAGATTGATCGCTAGAGGAATTATTGAACAGTCCTTACAGTAAATAGTTAACGCCCTGCTGAAATTGCTCTTCTCCACCCTACCTAACCATGGACTCTAACCTCTCAAAAGCAAGGGATAAATCCACTAATTATTTTATAAGGGGTCCAAGTTGTGTGCGCAATTTTGCTGGTTAAAATTACAGGATAGTTGTATGCAAGCTAAAACTTCTTCCATCTGGTCTGATAATCTTCCCTTGAAGGGTGAGTACCCTCCCTCAAGACATGAAAAACCCCTGCTTGTAACATTATTTTTAGTGTTTTTATTTTACTTCTGACAAGCTTCTTGTCTACTTCCTCTCAGTGTTATAGTTAATGGCATTTTAATCACAGGATTGGGCATCCTTTTTCCTCGTCAAGCAAGCGCTGAAGGGGTGGTTAGTCAGTTACTCGATCTTTTTCACGAGTCCTCTTACATGTAAAGGTTTGTTTGGCCTTTGGACTTAGTTGTTTTTCAATCGACGGATCAAGTACCCTCTGAACCAAATTAAGTATGGCGGGTCTGCGCGGCCAAACAGCATGCTTCCGCTCGAGTACAGGTGATGCCCCCTCCCCCCCTTTTTTAGATCCCTTTGGTTTTGATCCTTCTCTTTATTTGCCTCGGTTAGCCCTTTCCCTGGAGCTTCGTGAGGTTCTGCGAGGCAATTGTTTTTATGGAGTTTATTGCATTGTATTTATTTATTTGCACCATGCACGGTATATAATTTTACTGACTATTATTGTGTTATTATTGTGTTTATCTCAGATCTATCAATGCTGAATTAAATAAACAACACTTCTTACTGCACAGGCGTAGTGTATCTTGACGTAAACTCCGCCCTTCAAATAGCCTGCGCCACAGACTGCGAAGCAGGCTACAAGCAAATTCCTTGAATCATTGCCTAAATAGCGGAAATTTTTCCAATTTTTTCTCTTTACGATGAGGGGCCCAAACAATTCTTCATTTATTGATTTGACTGATCTCAGCCGTTGGCAACGTCACGATCGAGAAAAGATGTAGAAAAACCTCTACCCCAGTTCTTTACTACAAAGAAACGTGGAATAATTATAGATTAGTACGCCAAATCAATAATATGGCGGTTTGGAAACTGTTTGGTTGTTTTGTTTCGTCTTTTTGTAGCCTTCGAAATTACAAAAACAGCCCAGCATTACGCTTTACCCTGATTTATATGTCTTGTATTTCAAAATCGCGCAAGTCTACTTGCGTTTAGTCGGTTGTAGAGTGTATGAGGGTCATTTAAAAAACGAATGAGTGATAAACACTTTTTGAAAACATCCAAAAAGTAGCAAATTTGTCTGCATTAAGTCCAGCCTTCAGTTCATGCATAATTTGTACCCTTTTTGTAGAAATTCCAAGATATCTCGAAATTCCTCTTACAGATTTTTGTGAAACTAGACAAGCGCCCAAAGTATAGGTCACGTCAAGCATCTCTAAAGGAAATGCCGATAAGGGATCAATTCGATTTAAAGTTAAAACTGTTGTGGTGTCATTGTCAGGTGATATTTATTCCGATCGCCTAAAAAATAACTCGATATCATAATTAACAATTATTCTACGAGTGCGCGTTGGCTATAATCATCTCATATCTGGCAAGCGCGAGTGGGATAATTGTTTTATTAAAAACGCCCACAAAATATCGAGAATTCTTCCCGACTTTCTTTGTAAAAACAACCCATTTTCAGCTTGTTTTTAATTTTGAGCACACGCTTACAGTTACCATATTTGGAGAACATGGCATAATGGCTCAAAAACCATGATGGCTAAGCCAATCAGATCTCTAGAATTGCTTTTTAATAATAAAGTTTAGTCTATGTGTAATACATGTGTTGTAATGGTTTTACATTAAAAATATCTTCTAAAATATCTTCGAAGAGATTCGAAGATGGAAGGTGTACCTACAAAAATACTAGGTCAAGCCACCTTATATATATCATCCTAAAGAAGACAGGGTAGTTCCCAGGCTTCATCGAGGTCAAAAGTCTGAGGCTCTGAGGCTTTGTTTCAGTGGGAGGTCTTCCACTATTCAGGTGGTAACATGGGCAAAGATGTAATTCAACTATCGTTGACTTTTTCTCGAAATAAAAGTTGAATTTCTTTTCGTAGAAAATTCTATGCTACGCACCTGGTAAAGTGCCATGGAATTTCTCAACCTTAAGCGACCATAGGTCACAAAATTGGTGGATTATAAACATGCAGCCAAATATAGAACCGTGTTCCTTCTAAGCGTAATATTTCAAGTTTCAAAAGCCAGAGATAAACTTTAAAAAGAATCCTAATTGCAATTCATGTCAATCGGCGAGCCTTCTTTTGTACTTACTGCCATTTTAACCCTCCTCCTCAAACTCATTAATACCTTGTTTTTACTCCGGAGACCGAAAGAGAAAAGCTGCGTTTTGGGTGCCCGAAAACGCTATTTACATACATGTGGACCGGAAGGCAAAACGGAGCAAACTCGATCAGTTTTTAAAAATATCCGGATACATGCTAACGGGGGCATCATATAAACCTGACGTTCACATTGTCGTTTTTTCGTCGACGAACTGCACGTCCACTCACCGCGGCAATGGCCGATTTCCAAAAGTGCCGCAGTTTAGTAAAAACTTCGATTCTATTACGCGTGATTATTCGGGCCTTTTTTCTCCGTATAGGAGGCATTAGAACCTGTAGCTTTTAATATCCGACCTACAGAGTCCTTCCAACTCACTTCTCTCGTTGAAAAACTCTTTATAGTATTGAAACAAAAAAGAGTAAATTAAATTTTAGCCCCCGGATTTTAGCAAACGTTGAAAATTGTAGTCCTTTTCCGCAATCAGATGTAGTATACAAAATTTAAATTGAAACATTGCGACACTTCTTCGGCTGATGAACGTAATGGAATAATCAGTCTCGCTATGAACAGGAACTGCATGAAAATGCCACACAGACCGCTGGCTCTTAAATGTAAGATAAACACGAAAAGAATTAATTATAAGTCTATGTGGACCAATATCAGGTTTTTACTTTCCGAAATATTAAAACAACACGAAAATTTATTACACCTTCATTCTTATATAACCAGCTCTTATCGTGAGTGATTCCACAGGCCCATCAGTTTGAAGTTGCTTCAACCACTATAAATTCAAGTTTTTCTCTAGGAAAAGGAAAGCCCCAAGTAGGTAACGTTTTCCTTAATTTTTTCTAAGCCGAAAGAGTCGCTCGTCTTTTTAAGGTCGAGTCAGTGTAATATACTCTCTCACTATAACAGTGTTCTGAAGATATATGTTCAGTGACGTTGATCGGGAGTTACTGAATGAAAGAGGTTGAAGTTTTTCAACGTAAGACTATGCGGATGTAACTGTCGTCAGGCCCGCGCGGTTCACCGTTTTCAAATTTTATATATTTTATAGCAAAAATCGTTATTCACGGCGTTGAGGAATCCGAGATGGGTTTTGAGTTCCACGAAGCGGAATTCCATCGGAATTGTCGAAGAATTAATAATTATGTTTTGAGCGCTGGATTTCATTCTGTCAGTTGGATTACAGAACCAGCAGAACTCTTATCATAGGAGCTGATTTAGCACTGAGGGCTGGGTGATTTAGATTTGTTACAACATCATTGACTTCGAATAATATCCATATTAAGTTTTTGCTCGCCATACAGATCAAATTGGCAAAATCGAGTACAAGCTTCATGAGTCAAGAGTAACCGAGTCACCTTTAATATACATCACTAACAATTTGCAGGCATCCTACCCGAGCTACGAGAGATTGTGCGATACACGTACAACTAGTATATTATGAATTTTTCGTAACAAACTCACGTGAACACCGAAAAGGACTCGGCAGTATAAACTTTCGTTATCAGTCCGTTAAGTTTCTTTCTAACTACTGCATGCAATCTTCTGTCCTGCTTTGGTTGAGAAATACACACAGCTTCTTTATATAACATTGCTAATATTCAGTTATATAATTATATGACCTTACTCGATATCTTAATTGGGTAAACGTATGCGCCTCCAGTTATAGTGAGAGCTACAAGTTTTTTTTACTGAATTCTTTTTGTTGATTTCAGTTCGTACAATTCTTCTGACGTTTCAGTTTTCATGTTTTTCTTGAGTTGTGATGCTGAGATCATGCACCGTCATTCCGGACAATTACTGTCAGTGATTTTACGATGAGAGGAATTAGTTAATGACCGGATGAACTTTCTCACAACCGGGATGAAATATTATAAATTGAAGTAAAATCACAAATATATAGTACACAAGGAAATACTTTATTTAATATATCTAAACCCTAGCCTTTGAGTTCAACTGAAAATCTCTCCTACATTTTGAACACTATCTAAACACGAAGAACCGAACACTGATTTGTTAAACTTAGAAACTACACAGTAATCGCATTACTTCCTGGTGCAAAAATCTTTGGTTTGGGGGTACCACAGGTAGCCCAAGCTCGAAATACGAGCATCGACGAGAGATCGGCATTGCTGCGTAACATTCAAAATATAACGATTTTGTATGGGAAAAAAAAAACCTATATAAAACGGCCATAAATCGGCCCGTGGACCACACAGGAGAGACGTAACACACATTTTAAGTAAGTTAATCTGTTTTTTATTGACATCCTTTCATTTTCGAAGGTTACAGAAACGATAGCCTTTTTTCCCTTACAAATCCTTATATTGTGAATGTTACGCAACAATGCCGATGCTCGCCGATGCTCATATTTCGAGCTTGGGCTGATAACGAAAGCACCTTTTAATTTCCAGGGAGAAAGATTGAAAAGTTAAATTAACCGGTTTTTTTTTTTAACTTTTTTTTTGATTATTTGTTTTCAGGTCGGAGATGTGGTCAGTAGCGATTCATATCCTTTTGCTTTGCCTCATAGAGCATGTTTGGACTCAAAGATGTAATAAATTATCAGGACCGGTCACAGGAAATGCCGCTTGCTTGAAGTTACCAAATTATAACCAATACCAGTGGGCAACATGCCTCCCAGAAAGCTACCTGAAAGAACGTAAGCACTCTTGCAATTCCTCCGCAGCAAATTACTGCTGGTCCCAGTGTATGTTGGATGTGTACAGTAGAGGGTCTGGACCAGTAAACTCAGCCTGCTCCTGTGCGCGTGGACAAAACCGCTTATTCACTCTACCTCCAGTGTGCGCTAGCCCTCCCGGAAACTATTGTAACTGGTACCAAGACTGCTTAGAAAGAAAACTGCAGTGTGACGATACAAGCAACGCTTACGCCATACGATACGCTGAGAAGTTTTGCAAGTTGTATGAACGGCGAAGAGAGCTGTTCAGTCCAGAGGGACAAAAATGGGTGGATGCTGCCCGTCGCTGTCTCTTGGTTAATTTAGTCCCAATATTACGACCGTGGATTGGATTGACCTGGTATCAAATGCGCTTGGGAGTATTTACTACTCACCGGCCGTGTTACCTGGATCCTGATCTAAGTATGACAACTATTTGCGATTTAAATTGCAAAGATTATTTGAGGGTCTTCTGGACCATCAGAGAATCCTTCCCAAAGTTGGATACAGCATGGGAGACCATCAAAGGATTATGGAATATTGAAGCGAGTTGCCCGGCTAAAAGCCAAATTCAGCAGTGTTTTCACGGAGTGGCCGGTGGAATGATGAACTTCATTAAGATTTCGGTCAAAAAGTTCAATCAAGGAGAGCGTTCCTCCGTTTCTCTTCCTGAAGCTGACGTAGGGAGTCGATTTGCGGATGGAATCGGTTCATCAATTGCTCAGATCTTGAAGTGGAACACCTTTGTAATGAGCTGGGTTGCTTATATCCAGGGCGGCTTTGGTAGCAGCGATGACGTAGACGTTATCATAGTCTTGGTGGACAGTAAAGCTCTCGGCATCGTCACAACTTCAACCCCGTCAGTCAACTTTAACCACACCCTCTCCGATTTTGCTTCAGCTGTAGAGGAAGGAAAGCTTCCCTTGCAAGCAGATGGCTACAACGTCTGGGTCAAGTCATTGGCGTTATGCTCTGATAAATCATGTGCTCGGACTAAGACACTGGCAGTCTCAGAAAATCCTCCTAAATGGCCAGTTCCAAATAAAGGTGCCAAAGTCTCCTTTGGTGAAGTGAAGCTATTTGAAGTAACTGCTGCTTTGTTTATATACCTATCATTTTTCTAGATATACGATCATGAATAGATCTCCTCTGTGATTTGTTTTTTCCAGTGTACGCCATATAAGATTGTTCTCAGGGGAATTTGCCTTGAGCTACTTTTCATAAATTATGCTTACATTTACCGAGGGTCTCAATGGGGTGGTGGCTTTTACGGTTATCGGCTAAACTTTTGGCTCTTTTACGGCTATCGGTTAATTTTTTTCAGTTACGGTTAACAAAAAGCTAAAAATTAATTTCTTTTGTTTCAAAGAGTTAAATATTAATAAACCTGTATTTTTTGTATCTTCAAAGCAAAATTACAGTCTTAGAATCACCTATAGGGATAAAATGAAGTTATTCTTTTGAAAAATTTCAGCATTTCATAGATCATACTATTTATAAAGTATTCAATATATATATCTAATATTTTACGCATAGAAATGTCAACAGTCATTTTAATAATAATCTTTGTGAAAAAGCAAAAGCAGACACGCGAAGGCCCAACTCAAGGCCGGGGCGCGATATTCATTTATAACGCAGAAATGGCCGTTTTCACACTAGAGACAGATTATTCGAGTGAGATGGGTTATCCGTTTGATAATTCGCGTGAGATAGGTAATGTGTCTTAATTTGAAATGGAAAGGGTGTTCATTTTGAATGAACAATCCGCCTGACTCTATCCGTCAATTTTCAGTTTGACGGATAGTTTTAGGATGTATATCAGGGCGGATAAATGTTGGGCGGTGAACAGGGCGGATAAAGGTTGGGCGGTGAAACGAGCGCTCCGCTCTTCATTTAATGTGTGATGCGGAGAAGGACTGGCACGAGCGCTCTTTCCGCGCTTCCGGTGCGCTCGAAGGCCGGCGAAATTTTCCTTTTTGCAAACCGGAAATCCTATTTTCTTTCTGTAATTTCAGGCTCCAGTTTTAAATAGATAAATTCGTTTCATAACAATATCAATAAACAGTTTCATATGTTTGTGTCTGTATGCCTATAAGTCAAACTTGTTGGTCGTATAATGCCAAAATTTGAGTTTGATTTGAAAGTGTTGAATACCTCCTCCTTCCACTAAATATCGCCTAATCGTCTTTCGCCGTTTCGTTTGCAAAAGCTTAACACTTCTTAACCTCAATTTTTACATATGTTAAAGGGGGATAAATTTTATATAACATAACAAAAAATTAGATTGATATATTTTGATATAGTGGCGTTGTACTGCTTCAAACTTTGCTTCTCGGGTGCAACGCGCCATGGCAATTCGCGCAATGCGTCGCAAATCCGGCAACCGCATGTAAACAAAATTTATTGAGGTTAGTTGTAAGGTTTTTTCTCCGTTTTCCTTTCTAAAACAAAACAAGGTGAACAGTAAAAACTGAGAGGAAACTAATTTTGAAGTTTCGAAGAAACAGAAAGACGTATGAGGTGTTTTTTTTCAAAATTAAAAGAAGGATGATGGTTATTGAAATTAGCATAATTTCACCTTGCACGAGCTGCACGCATTTATAAAATACACGTCATCTAGTTATGAAACACGATCTGCTGTCTTTTAGTTTTGCCATGGATGACATGGATGAGATTTTCCTTCGAGTTTTAGACAGTACTTAGTTGTTTTTGTTTTGGAATAACATCGACATTGGCGGGTAGTAGAACGAAAATATAATTCAGCGGTAAAGTCGTGGAAGTAATAAGGGAAACCCTTTGAAAGAGATGTTTGTCTACTCCAACTAAACCTCCCGCAAAAAATAGCAACATTTGCCTCCCGGAGACAGCGTACCAGCACAAAGGAACGAGTAAGAAGTGCAAGAAAACAAATCACCGCCATAATTCAGTGACAGCGGCAGTGTCTAATGGTCAAACCTCATCGCAAGCCCTGACCAAAGTCGAAAACAAGCGACATTTCTAAGCAGAGTCCCAGTCCACTGCATCACACCTTTTTGCTCGGACGCGCTCGTTTCACCGCCCAACCTTTATCCGCCCTGGCGGTGAAACGAGCGCTCCGCTCTTCATTTAATGTGTGATGCGGAGTAGGACTGGCACGAGCGCTCTTTCCGCGCTTCCGGTGCACTTGAAGGCCGGCGAAATTTTCCTTTTTGCAAACCGGAAATCCTATTTTCTTTCTGTAATTTCAGGCTACAATGTTAAATAGATAAATTCGTTTCATAACAATATCAATAAACAGTTTCATATGTTTGTGTCTGTACGTCTATAAGTCAAACTTGTTGGTCGTATAATGCCAAAATTTGAGTTTTATTTGAAAGTGTTGAATACCTCCCCCTTCCACTAAATATAACCTAATGGTCTTTCACCGTTTCGTTTGCAAAAGCTTAACACTTCTTAACCTCAATTTTTACATATGTTAAAGAGGGATAAATTTTATATAACATAACAAAAAATTAGATTGATATATATTGATATAGTGGCGTTGTACTTCTTCAAACTTTGCTTCTCGGGTGCAACGCGCCATGGCGATTCGCGCAATGCGTTGCAAATCCGGCAACCGCATGTAAACAAAATTTGTTGAGGTTAGTTGTAAGGTTTTTTCTCCGTTTTTCTCTCTAAAACAAAACAAGGTAAACATTAAAAACTGAGGGGAAACTAATTTTGAAGTTTCGAAGAAACAGAAAGACGTATGAGATGTTTTTTTCAAAATTAAAAAGAAGGATGATGGTAATTGAAATTAGCATAATTTCACCTTGCACGAGCTGCACGCATTTATAAAATACACGTCATCTACTGCTGTCTTTTAGTTTTGCCATGGATGACATGGATGAGATTTTCCTTCGTGTTTTAGACAGTACTTAGTTGTTTTTGTTTTGGAATAACATCGACATTGGCGAGTAGCAGAACGAAAATATAATTCAGTGGTAGAGTCATGGAAGTAATAAGAAACTCTTTGAAAGAGATGTTTGTCTACTCCAACTAAACCTCCCGCGAAAAATAGCAACATTTGCCTCTCGGAGACAGCGTACCAGCACAAAGGAACGAGGAAGAAGTGCAAGAAAACAAATCAAGCTGCCATAATTCAGTGACAGCGGCAGTGTCTAATGTACAAACCATATCGCAAGCCCTGACCGAAGTCGAAAACAAGCGACATTTCTAAGCAGAGTCCCAGTCCACTGCATCACACCTTTTTGCTCGGACGCGCTCGTTTCACCGCCCAACCTTTATCCGCCCTGATGTATATATTAGCCGTTTCAGATAGCCTGTGTACAGCCGCCCCCTCATCTCAGAAAAAATCGGAAAAGGGGTGTGGGGGGAGGGGGAGGGGGTGACTGTACACAGGCCAGTCTCAGACGGATAATCCATTTCTAGCTCTAGTTTGATTACGGCCAATAACAAAATTCCCGTGTCCAGTGTTTTTTAATGATATCGAAGGACTGTACGGAAAGACTGTCTGCCGTTGCCTTGTCTATAGGTCTCATTATTCCGCGCGGCCAATGCGTTTCGGGTCACTTGGTCAGAGCGAGTTCTTTTTCTCAGATACGCCACCGAAATGCCTTCACCGAGATTGCGTGGGAACACGGGAACACGCCGGACTTGGCATGGCAATGTCTACCTTAGCGTCAGAGAAAAACGGCGGGATTTTTACACGAAATTGTTGTTTATCGGCAACGTGTTTTACAAACAGTGACATCTCTGGGTGTTGTTTCACTACGACTTCCTGAAAATCACAAATTTTAATCCCCAGCAAGAAGCCTGATTTTCGCAATGGAAGAAATTAGTTCCCCGAGAGAGCGGCGGAAATGGAGTCTAGGTCTAGGTCACAACTTAAAGGCGCTTGGCCTAACGTGTGTGCGGAGTCAAAGTAGCCGGGAAATAAATAATGTAACCACAAGAGAGTTTAGCACCTTCCTTGAAATTAACAAATCTAGGGAACAATTTCTTTTACGGTTAACTCATTTTTAACCTTTTTACGGCTAACGGTTAAAATTTTTCAATTTTTACGGCTATCGACTAAATTTTTGGCCGTTTTACGCCTATCGGTTAACCCCATTAAGACCCTCTTTACCTAGAGGAGCCTGCGAGAACAGGGGTGTCTCCCACAGACAGCCCAAAAATAGGTGCATAAATTACTGCTGCATGATTTTGTGTTGACAAGCACACAAAGTTGCATACCGTAAAATTCCGAAAATAAGCCCCGGGGCTTAATTTTTTTCAATGGCCCTTCAGTTTTCAGGGGCTTATTTTTGAGGGGGCGTATATAAGGAAGGGCTTATCTACGGAGGGAAATTTGCCTTTCAAAATCGATTGGGCTAGCCTTAAAGTTGGAAGGAAATTTACCGTTTTTGCTTTGTTTTGCTTTGTATTTGAGGGTAATTTCCAAGAACAAGCCCCCCGGGGGGCATATATTCGGAGGACCGATTTAACGGAGGGTTTTTGCGTTACGAGTTTGGGGAGCTTATGTTTGGAAGGGCTTATACGTGAATGGACTTATTTTTGGAATTTTACGGTAGCTAACAGACTTTACATGTATTTCAGAACAAAACCAACAGGAACAAACTTTGCAGGTCCTAAAAGAAATGCACTTTATTTGAGTGTCAATGTATTTAGCACGACTAATTGAGGACACTCCCTTTTACGTCTCTTACTGGAGTCAGGACCGCCATTTTACGTGGTCATCCGAGCCACGCGAAGGTCTAGCCATTTGCAGGGCAAAGGCAGTACCTTCATTTCTCAGTCATTTTAAGACCCCGAGTGTCGGTCCTGTCCCTGGAATCGAACCCGCGACCTTCCGCTCTGCAGTCAAACTCTGAGCTAATCCTGCTTGCCTACACACGTGTGTTACAATCGTTCCCCGACCCCTCACGCTTTTCTAATCTTGCTGGTCTATAACAATATCAAGAATTCGATACTGTTTTACATGTTACATTAAAGGTAAATAGTCCTTATTTTACGTCTCTAGCTCGAAATAGTCATAAGCTATTAAATAAAACTACACGGAAAAAGTCGAAAGAAGGATTTGATGTCAGACCCGGGAATCAAACTTGGGACCTCCCGTACTAAAGGCTGCGCTAATCCTTGCTCGTCCTTACATAGTTAGTCATATATAGACCTTGCTGAGAAATTTAAAACGGTTGTCAAAAAGTAGAAATAAAGGCATAACTGTAGAAATACACATCACTTACCTGGTTCGTTGAGTAACTGGGCTCATTCATAGCCATTTTCTATGTTATGGCGGCTCTTTGTTTGTTCGGTGTTTTTTCTGACATAATGCGAAGGAAGACGTTGATTATTGCGTTTAACTTCGACTCACGCAAACATTTTGCATATGCTCATGTCATTGGCTGATTCCATAGACGCCAGCAGTTATAATAGCTGAAAATTATGCGCTACATTTCCAAAGATCCAGCCAGTCTGTAAGTGTCACCTAAATTTTCCTCACGCCTGTACTGACGAGAAAGAAGCCGAGATGTTACAAGTAGCCACTGGTAAATGTTCGATCACGGGCGGCCCAAGCTTAGTGGGAGAGTTTAATCATTAATACACGTGGTTTCATATTGCATAATCCTTAAAATTGCCGTGAACATAAAGGATTTGTATGGGAATTCAGGTAAACGATTTTAAAGATTTAACTCTCACACTTGGGCCACCTGTGCGTATCCACACTTCGGCTGCAACCGACGGTATTTACAGTAGAAACCTGCGCAGTCAATTGCTCGCGCGTGGTCTCGGATTATGCAAGAGAGAATAAATTTAGATTATTCTCTCTTGGTTTCTGTGTTTAAAAATTGTAGTGAGTGCGTTTCATCGTTTGCGAACACCAATAGGACCGCTGTGACGTCATGTGGAAACGCTCCGTTGCTAGGTGAGTGATCATTATTTGTTGGGGGTCAGTGATTGTTATTGCGGCTGTCCCAGGTGAGTGTAATCTTTATTGCGATAATAGGTCAATAGGACGTTGAACTGCACAGTTAGCTTTTATCGGACACTTTTCATCGGCAGTTCGGGAAAGTACCTACAAACAGCAAGTTTTTCGCAATTCAGCTTTGGTACCGTTAGGCAATGATTTTTAAACCTAACAGTTGCGCGAAACAAGTAATTAGTTGCATAGAATTTCCAGAATAAACGTAAGGTATAATAAGTGTTAGTAAAATCCAGCTAGTGGTCTCACATGAGGAGCCGCGTAAGGTCCCTTTTCTAATTATCTTGAGTGACGGTTGCTATACTCAATTTCCTGTTAGAATTTTACCTCCGACCTCGTGCATGTTAGCAGGGGTCAGATTAGCTGTCATCGGTAGTGATCTTCACAGAGGCGATGAAACAATTCTAAATTTCGCAACTGTCTGTTAATATGGTTAAAACAATACAAGGTGGGGTAAAATATACAAGTAAATAAAGTCGAGCGCGGTCTTTTCAACTTTTCTCCGGATCGGATCAGCCCGATCAAGCCACCTTGTATGGAGTATAAGTGGGTTACTTTTTGCCGTTTCCTGGTCGAGAATTTCTGTGTTGATTCGCGATCAGTATTTCAAGAACATTTAAACAGATCGGACAGGTTAGGAGAATTCAAGCTTCTCTTCTGAAAACCCGGAGATGGCCAGCCTTCCTTCTTCACATTGGTTCAAATGCGAGGCCAATTCAGCCTTAGATCAGTAGGTTTACCTTGCGACACATTAATTCTGGTTTGTATAATGACTTGATTAATCGTAAGACTCCTTGAAGGTAAGCACAGTGTTCGATTTATTTATTTCTGCTTCGAACATATCCGCGCCAAAACCTCCTAAATGCCCGCCAAATTTAATGTGGCGCTCCCGATCGTACAGCTCGTGTTTAGGAAGAAACAGGCCCAGCACAACTTCCACTGGAGGCAATTTTGTGTACAAAAAGTACCCTAATAAAGAAGTCGAAAAGCTCTATTAATTTCGTGCGACATTTTCTTGATAAACAAAGGAATGTGTTGAAAATTATAGACGTCCGTGTTTTATAATACACATACACACGTAGTGGCCAAATTGCTATATCTCTGACCTTTTTTCAACTGTTTTGCTTGTTTGCCGATGTTTAAATGCTCCATCATGATCCAGTGCGATTTATAGTTGTCACTTCAAGCTCAGATCTTTGTTTCAATTAATGAGAAAATTATCTTACAGTTAAAACACTCTTTGCACAACAATAAGGCCAGTAATTATCGCGTAATATTGCGTTGTTGCATGCGTTCTCAACACAGCCAGAGCCGGACGGAGCTCTGCCTATGAAAATAATCGTTTTCCTAGTATCGAATAGGCAGATATGACTCCCACTGGTAGCAAATTGTGCTACAAAGCCATTAATAAGGGCTATTCCATGCAAGTATAAACCTCGTAAAAGCTTTTTATTTTGATCAAAAATGAAATGAAACGCGTTAAAAATATCAGACGCTCGTGTTACCCATACCCCTACCGACCTACCAAAGGTACTTCGCAGATAGAGGGCTGAGTGTTAAATTTGCTCGTTATTTGTAAGGCCCTAAATCTAAGTAGCTTTCTTTTTCTTTTAAAAATTTTTACGGAGGAATCGAAATGAGTTTTGGCTGATTGGTTGTGTCCATCGCGGTTCACCCCTATTTGAATTTTTTTTTTTAAATAAAATACGACTGCGCAAACGGTCTCTATTATTTTTCACGAGCAGAGAGCTTTGATATAATTCACCGAAAACAAATTCATGAACATGGTTCAGGGTATTCTGTACGTGCTTTTATGTTGGGTGTGTCGCCTGATTAAAAGCGAGCGATCGGGTGAGTCGCCTTCGCTTAGTGCGAGAAGACTTTGTAAAACGTGTATATTAAATGAATCTTTCTGTAAAAAAACGAGGCCTTAGGAAAGTTTATAAGGTAAAATAGTCTTGGAAAACGGTTTGCCAAATATATTTTTCTTTTGTTTGGGACTTGCTAAGATTGTATTGAGTCAACTAAACGCTTAGAATTCGTAATTGAACTTATTCTTTGAGTGATTCAAAACAAAGCTAAACAACGACCAAAGTTCCGTCTGCACGTGCTCTTCTGGGTGAGTCGCCTGAAAAAGCAAGCGATCGGGTGTGTCGCCTTCGCTTAGTGCAAGGGAACTTGGTTGGTTATGGCTCGTGAAAAATAATAGAGACCGTTTGTGCAATGGTATTTTATTAAAAAACAAATAGGGGGAACCGCGATGGACGCAACTAATCAACCAAAATTTATTTCGATTCCCCCGTAAAATTTTTTTAAGAGGAAAAGAAAGCTACTTAGATTTAGAAATATAAATTTCGGGGGAGCAGAATTAAAGCGGGACTATTCCCTTTTTTGAGAAACGGCCGGTGAAGTCTCCTATTTAAATTCTGCTCTCCAGAGAAAGCTACTGTAAAAACTATTTGAATTTATAGTTAATGTAAATTCTATTAAATTTAAATCGCTGCACTTCGTTCATCTTCGGTAAATATATGCATATTGATTCTGAGGTATCCCCTGTTTCTTGCAAAACTCCTCTACACCGCCACAAGTCTTCCAACTGATGCACTGTTTTGGAGCGATTTTCATTCTATCAGGTTCTGTTTTTAGTTGTGTTCGTCTCATCAGCTTTTTAGTAGTGTGTGGTAAAATGAGCGGTTGACAGATATGTCGGAAAAAGCTTCACAGGAGGCCACGAAAAGAGATTCGCATTTCAGCTCAAGTATGGTTTCAAGCTGTCAACGGTCTATGCTTGGCTGAATTTAAACAATGGCCTTCTGGTCAGATGGGGGACAAATTTTCCCCCATATTTCGGCTTGCGGCTCGCCATTTAGCAATGCTGCGTTCTGATTGGTTGAGGTACTACTAGGCTATATGTTATAGCCTACTAGTAGCGAAAAGCGCGCGCTTTTTGGCGGCAAAAAAGGATTAAAGTCTACCTTTAACTAGCTAAAATTTTTTTATTCTCGATATTTTTTAACAATTAGTTGGATTTTACTAAAACAATTATTCCTCTCGCCCTCATGGCCTGTGAGTGGCCGAATGGGCTATTGACTCAGAGCCCATTCGGGCTCAAGGAATAATTATTAATACACCGTAATGCCAAGTTCATATCTGCAAGGAAACTGGATAAAATATTTCCTCAAAAAGACAGTGTAAGAACTTGAAGAATGCATCCAAAGTACTCGGCGTTTCATATAGCCTGCGCAGCTGGCGTGTTTTGTTCATGTTATTTGTCATTTGTTTTTTTTCCGGTTCGTAAAGTAAGAAATTCAGCCGTGCGAAAGCTTTTTAACCTAGGACGAATCACTGCCTTCTCCCCTCGCCCACTAGCCTGCGACTGAACAGCCGTTTCTCCTCGCTCTTCATCCCGGAGCGAGGAAAAACGGCTATTTACTCGCCCTCTCCCCCATCGTTTTCAGTTTCGACCTCGGTTAGTTTTTCGCGCGGCTGTAACTCTTACTTAGCGAAACACCAAATAACAAACACACCGCCCAAAAACCTCCTCCAGCTACCAGTCAGTAAAAGGAGCGTGTCACCGAAAAAAGAGAGAGCTTGGGGACAAGTGCCCAGGTACTCCCGACCATCGATCCAAAAATGGCGGACAACACGCAGCCAAATGTAAAGGAGGATGAAAATGCTTTGAAAACGCCTTCCAGTGACGGCAACGGTGCAGTCACCAGCGATAATAAAATGAGTACATTAAAGAGGCGAGTAAACATTGGAATCTGCAGGGAATCTCTTTTTTTAACAATGGCAATGTGTATGGAAATGTTTCCTGAACCTGCACATCACCCTGATTCTGATTCGCCTAAAACAATCGATCAATCATCAAATTCGTACAGAAAAATTGGTTGCGTTCTTGTTCATCAAAAGGAGTACATTGTTGCAGTTGATCGTAGTCGTGAAGGCGTCCACGGAGTAGCTCGTTTGCTTGTCAAACATCATGACAAAACTATGGGTTGCAGCATGTACATATCCCGGAAGCCATGTCCGTATTGTTCTAAGCTGTTAGCGAAGTCTGGGGTAACTTCCATCACATATCCGCCAGCTGAAACCGAGTTTTACAACGAAAAAGAAGAAAGGCGGGTAGATACCTTGCTTAATGCTTGTGGAATCACTCAAACTGTTCTTGTGCCTCAAATGCAGGGTTATTCAGCAATACAAACCGAGGAACAACAACAGTTATTTACTAAAGGAATACCTTTTCGTGACATTCAAGAGTACACGGAGAATGTTTTAAGAAGATTCTGGAGTAAGGAACGCGTGAGATATTTAATATGTGAATCCATTGAACAAACCTACAGTGAGTTTGAAAATCTTGTCAAGTGGATGGCCCAAATCCATATCTCATTAACTTGTTCTAAGTTAAGGTGTTCTGGTTATGGCTTCACTGGAGAGAGAGAACTTGGGTCATTTGATCCTGAAAATAACCTCTACCAGGAGCAGATAGCAAAGCACCTGCTTGGATTAGCATCGATGACTATTCAAGCCACCGTTGAGCCAAAAACTGGAGTAGGATGTGTAATCTTGAAGGGAGACGATGTAGTAGCTATAGGCTGGAATGATTTTCCCTCTCAGAAAATTGAAGAAGAGTTTCATGATTCCTCTGATCTTGAAAGGGACAAGTACCCTTTCTTTGTTCATGCAGAACAAAATGCACTTCTCAGGTGTAATGTTGCAGACATCTCAGGAAGTACTTTATTTGTGACCAAAATGCCATGTCATGAGTGCACACCTTTAGTAAAGGTTGCAGGTATTGGGACTGTTGTATTGGCAACTTCACTAGAACCAATAACAGAAAAATATAAACTCAATTATGAAGTGTTTCAACAAGAGGTCGGTAAAGGTAATTTCATTTGCTTTGAACTGATCTGAAACCAAGAATAGCTTTTAGGCACAAAAGCCAGCAGAGCCTGTACATTCCAAGTGTCTGACCCTAACATTTCATGTTAAAAAATATTGTTGTGTAAAAAGAGGTTTTTTTTTTAAGAAGGTAGAAGCAAAGAACCTGAATTTACTTGTAATGTACGGTTGTATTTCAGGCTCCTTTTACAACTTAAAAAATATATATATATATATTCCACAATATAGTTGAAAGACTTAAAACTGTAGGCACCGCCAATAAAAGAAAAGAGATTTTCATGGCCCAATCTGTGAAAATTTTATCCTGTAAGCAGTATAGCCATCAGACTGTTATGCAATGCTGTAGCTGTTTAGTATAAATTGTTGGATTTGTCATTATATGCATCACATAGATGTACAAATGTGTCAATGAAACAAATGTGTCCAAAATTGGCCAAATTCTTTGTGGAGGAGTGTTTTGCAGGCTGAACTCCCTCAACACCTGTCTCAGTTGGGCCTCCTAAAAATGTTTCAGAGGACTATCAATTTTGGTGCCAGATATACAATATCAATCCCACAACTCCTTTATCCCCCAGGTGCTTATTTACTTTTAGCACATTTGATTGAGTGGGGGGGGGGGGGGGGGGCTATTTGAGAAAGGGGTCGGTGCTTATTTAACTTGGCTAAGATGATGGCATCTGTTTGCCTTAAAGAACTAGAGAACAAAGTGAAAAAGCTTAACTGCAAGAAGGGGGGGGGGGGCTTATTTACTTTCTTTCCCTGCATAGTGGGGCTTATAAGAGAGAGGGCCTTACTTGAGAGGGAAAGCTCAATAGAGGATTTACAGTAGTAAAGATCATGTTAATCTTGCATTCTTCCTGTCTTCATCAACAAATAATTTTGAAATCATTCATCCTTTTTTAAAAATAGTTTGTAGTCATAGATACACCAGTGTAATATTGATGACACTCAAAATTTTGCCTTTTTATTCATACAACATAAGTGCAAACTTATACAGTTGAAAAAATGTGCTGATTAAATCAGAAAGAATCAGTGGATAGTTGTCAGAATCCTTGAAATAAAATACACAAGGATTGCAATCAGAGGCCAAAATTGGCAACAAAATTAGTTGACAAACTTTGCCCTAAAGGGGCTTCATCACTTTTACTGACTTACAAAGGAGAAAATAAAGCTTTTCCTCCCCCATCCCCTCCATGCAATGTTGTGCTACTGTTCAAGCTACCTATAGAAAACAACAAACACCCCAACTTTGAATGGAGGGGATGGGGGAGAGGTGTGGATTCTTTTGTTCTCTGTAGTTACCCTATTTGAGTACGATGTCTCAACAATTTTGTCACTTAATGCAGTTACAGTATAAATCTAAAAACTTCCGGGTGTCTTAGTCAAGTGTTTTTTCAATAACAAAAAGAATGATATGTCACTAAGAATGGCCACATTCAAAGGGCAAATTAAATACATTAAAGATAGTAAAGTAGAGTAAGGGTTGATGGGTTATGTTGTTCATTCTTTCAGCTAAATATTATCATGACATATTACTCCATTCCTCTCCACAATCCTTGACATCACTTTGAACAAGACATGTGTCATAACACTGTCTCACTGATTTAGTGCTATGAAGCTGCTTTTGTAGAGGTCTTGTGACAACCCATCCATGAACTGAGAATAAGCCAGCAGCTTGATCATCTTGAACATCTTCTGCTATACAGATTGTCGGCACTTTTCTCAGCCAGATCAGCTTCTTATCTTCAGCATGTAATGCTGGATTCTACCATCAGGGGCCCTTCCAGAGACCCAGCTAAAACAAAAAATAATATTCATTTTAACGTGATGGTGAGATACAGTGTATTATGTTGTGATTCAAATTTATCTCTGATTGAAAATTCTTACATTGTATTTAGAATTATTTCCCTTTGCCTCAGACTATGGTAATAAGACCGAAAAAAAAAAGAAAAAAAAGGTTACAAAATTCGACTGCAACAAATATTTAAAGTATTTTTAAGCTTCCTCTATGCTGATATGGTCAAAGCTGTGGTGTTTAACAGCATGACTATGTTGCACTTGTCACACCAAAATTGACACGTCAGCAAACTACAGTCGACTCCCAAAAACTCGAACCTTCAAGGGAAAACGAAAAATGTTCGAGTTACCGGGAGTTCGAGTTATCGGGAGCTCGAAGAAAATAGCCCAGAGTAAGGTAAAAAACAGTTTTTACTCCACAGTGAACATTTTAATCACATTTAATTGTAGAAATGTCAAGTGAAAATTAAAAGATACTTCAAGATTATAAATCAGAACGTAATGTAACAAAACATAGCCTAAATAGAGCATGCGTTTTACTGTTTTGAGAAGCAAAGCTGCTTCACGTTAGCCTGTGACAATCAACATCAGCCTCCATTAGTAAACTATACCCCTACAACACGTTAATAGGAAATCTAACATTCAATGTTTTGGACGCCGGTAGACGGCTTTTTTCCCCGCCTTTTTAGAGGCTCAAAACATGGTTCGATTTATTAAGGGTAAAAACCTGAGGGGAAACGAAAATTGGTTCGAGTTAGCGGGAGTTTGAGCTATCGAGGGTTCGAGTTACCAAGGGTAAAATTACAGTGAATGTATGACGGAAATCAAGGGGAAATCGATTTTGGTTCGAGTTAGCACGAGGTTCGAGTTAGTGAGGGTTCGAGTTATCGGGAGTAGACTGTAGTAAGGTCTTAAATACATGTAATAGGCCATTTCCAAGTTGCCTCAGCCCTATGTTTCAAAGGAAGGCTAAGTGCGAAGTTATTGATGTAAAAATGATTTTTTTTATTCTCATGCAAATGAGTATCAATTTCACAACAAAAGTTTTGCACTTAGCCTTGCTTTGCAAGTGATAGTTTTTCAGAATTCAGAAATGGCCCATTGGACAGATCAGTTGAAGAGGGAGTGTAAAAAGGAGTGTACAATACTGCTCTGATAACTGCTTATGTCAAATTCTCAGAATTAACAAGGGTATATACTGGGCAAACTTAACATTATAAAAACGACAGCAGTAGGGTTCTCAGTAGGTGTCTGCGCAACCTTAAGTAGGCGGCTGTGACAAACAGGGGGACCGTAAGCTAGAGAGGGAAAGCAGCAAATAGAATGCAAAGAAAGCGGTTACAAATTCCAAAGAATCAATCACTGGATGCCAGCTTCTACTAAGAACCCTCCTCCAGTCAATTTTAGTAGCTTACTTGTTGAGAGGGGTGAATGGGCCAATGGATTAATTTATTTAATGATTGATTTATTTAATGTCAAAGACATGGGAAGTGTTTGCACAATCTTCTGAGTCAGAGGCTCATGTTAAAAATGCCCAACAGACTAAAAATACAACACACGCTAAAATGTGAATTATGCATATACAAATGTAAAAAACCTAACTACTAAGTACATCGTAATTTTGCAAAAATATTTTAAGAAACTATTTTTTGGAAAAAAACAGTTAAAATAAATATAACCTTTTTACATGTTCTCAAGTTTATAGCAGACACTGAATAAGAAAGTCACGATAAAACAATTTCATTCCATCTTTTCCTTTACACTGCTGTGTCAAATGTTTGTAGCATACAGAGTTTTCAAAGCATAAATGAAGGCAGATGATTTAGGTTTTGACTCTCCTCTTTTCATTGCTTCATTCGTTGTAAGCCACATTAAAGTCAAACTTCGTTAAGGGAGGGCCTTCAATGTCAATTGTCATCAGCACATTTAGGCGAGAAGTACTTAATTTCTATCAGCATCATAACTTCTATAACCTTTGTATGTCCTCACCCGGCAAAAACAAGGTAACCTACAAATCGATCGAGTGTGTTGTTGTTTGTTAAGATCCAACATGGTTGCAGTTTAGTTTTCCCTTGCAATTTCAGTACCAAAAGACAAATAAGATATGCAAGAAAAACAAAGATGCATGATCTTATTTTTTCAATTTTTTAATCATTTCCTATGCTGGATTCGCTTCTTGCTTCTATCAAAATATTTACTGTGGGAAAAAACTGCCATTATCCACTGACCACCACGCAGGGTGACCGCTTTACAAGTTGCGAGAACATCGTTTCTTGCTCCCAGATCTCCTCTCTTCCTCACTACCCTCCGGTTTTTCGTTTCCCTTCGATTCAAAGTTCAAGTTACCGGGGTTCAGCTGTCCTTGCATATTTTGAAAATGTTACAGCTAAAACACTGCATGTGTAGAAAACATCTGTCGACGTTTCAGAAAAATAACCCAAACAGAAATAGCCGAGCAATCTTTTCAAAAGTTATAATACAGTCAAATTTTGACTTTGCTTTGTCGTCAGAGGGCAAAGATTTTGCATCTTAAACATCATTTATAAAAGACCTAGATAATAACAGTATTTGAACTTACCATTGGTTTGACTTCCTCCGTTTTTCGATAGCCCTTCCTTCTTCTTTAAAAGCAAAAAACAACATCAAAATCGGGTGCATGCTCTCTACTTGTAGCTACACAGCAGCCGTTGATAGAGATAAGTGGGAGTGAGATGTAGGAACTAGTCCCCAGAGCCACTCGTCACAATGTCAGGCAGCCAAAGCCATTCCAAGAGGGTATCGAAGAGTTAACATCGAAAAAGTAGATTTCATTATTTGGCTTGTCTGATTTTTTACTGAATAAACTACAACGTGTGGAGGTCCTTTTTTTTCTTTTCTTTTTTTTATCGGTGATAGACACAATATAAATAGAGGAGTTTATGCACCTATCAATGTAAACCCCGTGGGGGGGGGGGGGAGTGCGGGCAAGGGGTGGGGATTTGACAAATTTTAAAATTTTTCCATCAAATTCCCCAGGGTGGGAAACGAAAGGTCAATCAAAAGTGTAAAAAAAAGTCCCCACCCCAGGGGAAAAAATCTAAACAAACAATACTATAATACTGTATAAAACTAGCCTACCCCCTACCCCTTTCGACGCCTGCTACGCAGGCTATATAAAACGAATTAAAAGAACATTTCAAAAGTACGTCCTTACTAAACGTAAGCTCCGTTAAATTACTCACTGTAATTAAGTATTTTCCCTCCCCACTAGCATCTCTTATTTTGAACCACAAAATCACTCTAGGAAGATTAACCGTGCTATTATGATATTAATGAAACGTAAAATGCTTTATAACATCTGCTCAACATGTCGGAACAGGTCGGATCAATGACCCGCAAAAAATCCTCTGACTTTCATGGTGGAATTCGATTTCAATCGAGTTTTACAATCAGATGGGAACTTGAAGATAAAAATTTTCTCAAAATAGACATTATCTGTACTGTTTAGATGACAGTTTAAAGTATCGGATTATGGCGATTAAAACAAATGAAAACTTCACACCTTTCTCCAACAGCGTGACTTTCAGAAAGCCTCGAGGGACGGATTTGGTAACCGCTTCTGAATTGATACCAGGCTTCTGTTGGTCAAAGTCAAATGTCCCGACCCCGGGGTCGCTTCGCACGATCAAAAGCCGACAGGGGGATAGTCTCAGGCATCGAAACCCCGCCCCTTGCCCGCACTGCTCCCCCCCCCCCCCCAACCCCGCGGGATTTACATTGATAGGTGCATTACGCTCATAGTTGCATCATGGGTAATCAGGGCAAGATGGCGGGAAATTCAAAGATCTGTATTGGAATTCAAAGCCAGCTGTTTCTTCCTGAATTCATATATTTAAGTGACCCCAGATATTGAGGAGTTAAAATAACCCCCGAAAAGGAGTTATCCTGTACCTAAAATTTTTACTCCACTTTCAGAGTTAAATTAACTCCAAAAAGAGTAAAAACAACCCATGTAAGGAGTAAAAATAACCCCATTTCGGAGTTATTTTAGCTCCAGACTGGGAGTAAAAAGAACTCTTTTTCAGGTGTAAAAATTACGGTGTGACTTTTGTAGTTTAGTAAACGTATTTTTTTTTTTTGTTGGTCCCTTCTATTAAACGGCGACATAAAACGTTTCCCTGTTTGTTTCTTTGCTCTGTTTTTCATAGACTGGCTTCATATCAATGCCGACAATTAAAAGAAAATGAACTCATTTCCTCTTTATTGATTTCAGTCTGTGTGTCATGCTTGGTGGGTCTCTTTTTTGACATGCCTATTTTAGAAACCAAGATGGGCAAGTTTTGATTTCCTTCGCGGTAGTTTTCGTCCCACATTATGATCTTATAAGACTGAATAAAAAGGAAAGATTTCGTTATTGTGTTAGACGTAAGACGTGAAAGCCAATTTCTAACTGTCTGTAATAGAAGTTTTTGACGCAGATGTATAATTAGAACATATTTACTGGCGTGTTTTACTTTTGCAACACTTTCAAATTTCTGCATTGATGTCAGTGATACCCTGGTACGAGCCTATTTAGCTCTGACGTACAAAACTGGTATGATCTACGGTCAGGAATTCAGTGGCGAAACTAGAGTTTTAAAATTGCACATGCTTGTCTGCACGATACTGCAAGAGTTCCTCCTAGTTAGCCATAATCTTTGCGTCGCTATGAAGTGTAACAGACGGAAAGGAATGTTTCGGCAATGATCTTATTTAGGAACGAGGTTATAGACATCTCAATATCAACCTAGAAAAGAAATTAAAACCTGACCAGCTGAAGAGTCAACCAAAATACTCATAAGACCTCAAATGTCAAGCTTTAGACACAG